>NW_024545238.1:1700544-1767461 GCF_903064755.1 Maudiozyma barnettii | reverse complement strand
TGTTGTGGGAATATTAAGTAGCGATACTTATTATGGTAACAATTCATGAACAGATAGAACATACAAGTATGTTCTATAGCAACTGTTCTAAAAGGATCACGTGGTCACTAATTATCACGTGACATGTATATTATAATATCGGAAAAACTATTAGAAGATATTTTTCCGATAACGCGCGATGCGCTTCAAGAAAACTTTTCCTGCGATGAGATGCCCATTGTACATTACTTCATTTATTAAAGAGATACTATCTCCTCGAGATATATCTGGGTATCTATCTATATATTTATAGGATTAGCTTGTATACTACTTTATGTAATAGATCAACGAATAGAAATTATACAAGCAATCTTTATAGAAATGACAATCGTTCCCAATTCTAATTCTATTAGGATCTACTCTCTTGCCAATCTACGTCAACATACATTGGGTCTATTGGAGCTACATTGTCCAACATTACTCTGTACAAAGATGAGAAGTTTAACAACAGCAACTCTGTTAACATAAATGTTGTTAATGGGAAACATAGAATAATATTACCCGGATATTATATTTTAGTAATATAATTAAATATTAAATAAATTTTCAAAAATTTTGAGGCAACTTGGCCGAGTGGTTAAGGCGAAAGATTAGAAATCTTTTGGGCTCTGCCCGCGCAGGTTCAAATCCTGCAGTTGTCGTTATTTTTTTGGAGGTATTCTCAAGGGTTTTTTTGGCATTGACAGTGAAAATATACACAACAACGATGTTTGAGTGCGTTTTTGCCTTCTTTATGGGTCATATTTTTAATTAGAATACTATAAGTTTATAAATATACTGACTATCTTTGATATATTCATGTGTTAATGTAAATCTTAATTATGGAAATATATATATATATACGGTTCATTATTGTTTTATGTAGAAAATGTAATTAAACTACAGAATTTATTAAGACTAATTTTTAAAAAGCATTGATCTTTCAATACTTGATCAACAATAACTAGAAAAGTACATTGTATATATATTTATATAATATTGGTGATATTTCTTTACACCCTATCGGTTGCCCCATTGTTGGCGATAAAGAATACTTTAAAATGTCACTAATATAATAAAATTATTATATATACCACACATATTGAAGCACATTAAATATAAAATTGCATACAAATATTAGTTATTTTCTTAAAACCCATATAAAAAAAATTAACTGCAGGTCGAGTTAGAAGTTTTACTACCACTGGTTGGACCTGCAGTTGTAACATCAATTCATTTGTTCCTTAAATATAGGTCTTGGTGGGAGAGATGCTATACCAACCATAAATTTTTGAGAATAAAACCATTAATACCCACTTCATTGACCGCCTATCATAGAGTAGCTATCTTAAACGTCAGAAAATCAACCAAATAAAGTCTTTATCGAAGTCATGGATATATGCCGTATCTGGCCTTTGTATAGCCTACAACGAAATGATGATGATTATAGGCGACATTTTGGGAATAAATATTACATTATCAGGTACTATCAACCCTCTATTATATGGGATATATAAATATATAAAGATTTACGATCTACAGTTCGTTAGTAGAAATACTAGGTGAACATATCAAAAATAAGAATAAAGGAACAAATATTGATGAACATATCGTACACACTCTCCATACCCCTTTCATATAATTAACAGCACTCAATTAATACATTTAGGAGATACATCGTTACATTTTCGAATTTCCTTCGAAAATAATGGAAGGGATAAAAACCAATTTCATACTATTAAATAAAGTTGCTAAAAATGATGAAATTGATAAAACACGCTCAACTGACCTGTATATTCAGAGATTATAGCAAAATAATCGGTCAAAAATTAAGAGTCTTCATTACTCATTAAAAAAAATGAAGTAAAATCTAGAGAAGAATAGAATAAAAAGCTTGGACACGTAATGTTATCAGGAGGGAACATTTGTGACGCTAGTATTTTGTATTGATACCGACATAGGGTGGTTTTAGTTTGACCCCGATAGGTTGATTAAATAACTGAGAAACATTATAAAAGAAAATCATTATTAAAAGGCTTATAATCAAATTATTGACTCCTTCCTAAAGAAATCTAGTATTTAGTCCTTCGTTAGTATACAATTTAGGTGTGTGTATTAGTTGATAATCGAGGTTGGGGAGCTTCGGATACAAGATAATATAATTCATTCGTTAAAAGTTCGGGTAAATAAAATATTCCACCATTTCCAACAATGAACTTTTATAAACTCTACGAAATATCCTTGGAAATAGTATATACTTAAGAAATTCCTGTTATCACTTTCAAATTATTGTTTACAGAAAAAGTTAAATTTAACTTTTAGTACTCCACAACTAATTTAATAATTTTAGAAAACATTATAATTTCCCTCTCTAAAATAAATAAAATTTATTTCAAAGAATAACATGTGGACCACATGTATTAACAACCCTACGTTTTCTATCAAATTTAAATTCTAATTTATCGAAAATATCTAATATACAGGGAACAAACAACTTTCATATATACATTAAAAAAAATAATTAAAATGAAACATTGCAGAATTCCTTTATCTTTCATCATTTCAAATCTGATTTTAATTTAACACTTTTTCCTTGTCAAGAAGAAATTTATTTTCAAGAACGGCTCATCGATTATCTATTAATACCTTAAAAGAGATCATTTTGCTTTATAAATTTAAACTAAACTGATGCACATTACAAACGTTATGTACCGTATTCATCTTTTTTTGCTTCTTCTCTTCAAATTATTTGTTAAATATTACATCGCTAAAAATGTAAACAAAATCCCGAACAGATTTTTTCATATTTTTTTTAACCACCTGACGGACAAATATCCCGATCAGGCAGCGCGGAAGTTAGGCTTGACTAATAATATTATGCAATTAGCTAGAGTTTATAATTAGTTGCAAAAGCAATGTTCAGTATAATAAAATACATTTCCTATGTCTCAAAGTTACTTGAGTTATAGATCTAAATATAAGTAGATCAATAAATCAATAAATATTAAGTAATGATAATATATTCAATTATTATATATAAGTCTCTTATATGAACGTCGGCAAGCGAAACTTTTCACTTGCGTTTTTAGGTTTCCCAGAATATACCGACTTCTCAAATGTTAATACATCATCGTTTAGATTGACTCACCTGCATTAATTTAGAAAAATAGATTCTTGTTATACTTTAATATTTCTCTATTTGGTATACAATTTCGGTATGTTCCCTATTTTTGTTCACTTCTAAATTCAACCATTTAATCTATTTTCTCCAATTAGATTTAATTATCTAAAGTTCAAGTAACTATGGTTCCTGTCGATACTATCCAAAGCAGAAGATAAACAGGTTATTTTCTCCTTAATAACTTTGGCACACTCATTTCATCTTCTATTTTGGGATGTACCGACATTATTTCCGAAGTTGAATTTATCGAATTAGTTTCGAAAGGAATTAATAAAAGTTTTTCTGTGGCATCGAACATAGCAATATCCTATAGAGATGTTATGTGGTTATCAAATATTTTGGTTTCATATATGTGTTCTCCTATGATATTAGTGTCTATACGAACAACTGCAAACTATGTTAAGTCGACCATTTTGTTTAGTGCGGATATATAAAGTAACCATGAGATTCAGGTGAATGGGTCATAACATAATTTTGTTCGCCCTTGTAATGGATTTTAGTAGGGGCCTTAATGTTAACTATGACTGATTGCCCAAATGCCTCGATAGTGGAGACATCAAGTCCACAGAGATCCGGATCATTGCACATACAAAATAATAATTCTCTCAGTAATTATGACTGACAATTCGCATTTTATAAATATGTTTACTTTAATTACGTAACTAATATGAAAATACCAAGTTTTAGTCACGTAGTGTCATATTTACCAAGAATAAAATACTCTCCCCTCTCTCCGCCTCACTTCTCTTCTAAAAATTATCACATCTGATAATGAACTACGATAGAAGGGGTTATCACTGTTCCGATAGAGCAAGTCAGTAATGTAAGTTTCCTTGTAAACTACATTTGTTGTATAATCTAATAAACTAAACGTTGCGTAATTTTAGTAGTCTTAATCATTATATAACGTAGATTCTTCAGGTGATGTATGGGTGTTATTTCTACTACCCTGAAAATTTTCTAAAAATCTCAGAAAGGGAAGCGATGAGATGAGTTCCAACTAACATAAGCAAACATGATTGAAAAAAACACATTAGTGTAACAATAGTGATTAAAATTCATCTTAAAACGTATAAGATAAGGTGCATATCTCAAATAGCAAGTAGATATAACATACAATAACAGCAAAATGTCGAACCCTGACGATCTAGATGATGGACTAATATACGACTACAGTTCGAGCGGAGAACAAGCAGAAGAAGATGACAGTACAGTTATATTACCACAAGATGAACCAATGGAGAAAAATAATAATACTGAAAAGAAAAGAACTGCTGTAGACGTTAAGGACGAAAGTTCTATGTCAAAAAGACAAAAAAAATTAGCCAAAAGATCTAAATTTACAGAGAAAAAAAAAGAATTACGTGAATATGAAATTAGTAAGAAACAAAACCTTCCTAAATCTACACCTGAAGAAATATCAGAATATTTCACAACCTTAATTGGTGCAAAAAACCCTGATCTAAGTGCTTTGGAACTAGAAGAAAAATATTTAAAAAAGACTGACTTTCTTTCTACTGCAAGATATACAAATGAAAGAACATTAGAGAATTTCCCAGATTTTATAAAACAATTTTCCAAGGCACCAAAGACAATTGTTTTCTCATTAACTAATCTGCGTGTGGCCGATGTCTTTAGAACTTTAAATACAGAAAGACAATGCGTCAAGTTATTTGCTAAGAACAAATTAAAGGACGATCAAAAAACGATTGATATGGTATTTGACAGTAAAAATAAGAAATTTTCAAATATCAGATATTTTGTTTGTACTGCCACAAGATTAAATAAAATTATTGAATCTAGTGATGCATTTTTCCAAGGTAAAGATAAATTAGATATCATCCTTGACGCTAGTTTCCTAGACCCTAAAGAAAACACACTGTTGACAGCAGATGATGCGATTGTGTTAGCTAGTACATTAAGAACTTTATTGGATAAGAAAAGTTCTGTTAAAATCCTCTTATATTAGAGCCTTGCATTTTTAAGAAACAAAAGAATTAAATAAATATAATACCAAACATATTGTATACAAATAGGTAAAATACATGACCTATAATTTAACCAAATAACAACGACAAATCATATAGAAAACATTAGTTATTGAATAAAAAACTACAACCTTTTAATCAATATTCTATAAAATGATTAGCCTAAATAATTAAATTACTTTTGCATTCACAAATATATACTTATATATAACGCCTAATATAAAGTCCAATAAACAAGTTGAAATTGGGCAGTCTCAATTAAACGTATAGAATATGTCAAGGAACTATATAATGCAATGTTAGTTCCATCGTTACTTATTCCCGAACCCTCAATTGTTATTCGATCAATGAATTGGGAATGAGTTTTGCAAGTACATTCCAGGAGTAAAGTAAGTCGTTTAGAGTCATAACAAAACAGTGACATCAACATTTTAAGAAAGTCCAGCATCGATTGTCTCTTTTTTCCGTAATAGGCGTACGGTTGTATGCCGAGATGTAAATATGCACTGTCAATGGCAGCACCAACAACAACAAAAAAAAAAGGAAAGGGAAGGGAGAGGAATGTCATCCTCGAAAGGAACATAATACTATTCTTAAATAGGTCTTTGTCAACCTTTCTTTTATAAGCTTACATACTTATTTCTTTAAATAAACACAATAATATCTTATTTTATATTGCATTTGGGCACCAAAACAATTAATCAAGCTAAATTGGGTCATTAACGCCTTCAAAAAATTTCAAGATTTGAAACTCATCGAAGGGGAGGACAGACCAGCAAATGGGTAGATAGTTAACGAAATATGTCACCAAATAGAAACACTACAGAAAAAATGAGTATAAAAAGCAAGGATAATAAAAATGCAAAAAATAAGGAGGAGATGCTTAGTTCAGAAGAAACTCAAATGTCAAATTTGATGAGTGCTAACAAAGAGAAGAAACAGGTGAGTGCTAACAAAGACATAGCCCCAAGTCAGATAGTTATACCAGACGCTTCCTATGTCGGTTGGCAACAGATCAGTGGCTGGGAAGAAAATGATGCTTTAACTCCTGAAGATGAATTATTAGATTTAAATACAGAAACTATCCTAGATAATGTTATACCAGATAAATTTTATGGCGATTGGTATCATTTCGTAGGGATATTTGGTCTTGGAGGGAGTTTGTCCTTTTTTTTTGGTTATTTTAAATTTTCATTAGCTCCAGTCTTTATTATTATGGCATTATTGGGATTATATGCCAGAACAAACTCAAAAAAGTATAGACAGTCAATCAGAGATTTGATAGAGAAAGAATTTGCCGTTGATAAAATTGAGAATGACTACGAAACTTTAGAATGGTTAAATACATTTTTGGACACATACTGGCCTATAATCGAACCAACTGTATCACATGATATTGTTAGAGAAGTTAATAAGATACTATCTGATAATCCTGCTATTCCATCCTTCATTAAGAATTTATGGATTGACACATTCTCTTTGGGTGTTAAACCACCTCGTATTGAAAAGGTGAAAACGTTTTCAAACACATCCCCAGATGTAGCCATTATGGATTGGACTGTATCATTTACTCCTCATGACTTATCAGATATGGATATTAAGAAGCTTAAGAATTACGTTAATCAAGTGGTTATAGTTAAGGCAAAATTATTAGGCATAAAATTAGAGGTTGCAATTTCTGAGATTTCTTTCAAAGTAGATATTAGATTAAAATTTCAATTAATGCCCGACTTCCCACATATCGAAACCGTGAATATTCAATTATTAACAGTGCCCGAGATTGATTTTGTTGCTCGTTTATTTACAGACAGCATTTTTAGTTGGGAGTTACTTGCTATACCAGGTCTTTACACAATGGTTCAATTCCTAGCCAAAAAATACATGGGTCCAATTCTTTTACCACCCTTTTCACTACAATTGAACATTCCACAATTATTGAGTAAATCAAACTTATCGGTCGGTGTTTTAGAGATTGATGTTAAAAAAGCTACGAAATTAAGGCTACCTTCTTCAATGTTCTCTAGTAAGAATTTATATATTCAATTTAAAGTTAGTCACCAGAAATTAGCTAGAACAAAAGTGGCTACTGATTCTCAACATCCAGAATGGAACGAAAAGTTGTATATACTGCTTCCTTCATTTAATGAGCCACTTAATGTTTCCATTGTAAATGAACGTAAAAATATTAAGGATAAGTCTCTAGCATCATTTGATTTTGATTTAAACAAATTGAGCCATGATAATATACAGAAAAATCTGTCTCAAAAGTTTTTGAACAATTTAAAACCAGCTGGTGTCCTAGATTTCAATGCTAAATTCTATCCAGCAATCGAAAGAAAAACTTTGCCTGATGGTAGTGTCGAAGAATTGCCTGACTTGAATACAGGGTTGGCCAAGATTTGTATTAAAGCTTGCAGGGGTATTAATGATGACATAACTAAAAAAGTATCTGCCTATGCAGAATTGTACATTAATACAAAGTTAGAATTAACAACTTCTAAATGTACAAAGACGAATGTGCTCGAATGGAATGCGGAACACGAATTACTGGTTATGAACCGCCATACATCACGTTGCAAGATCATACTGAAAGACAGAAAAGGAAAAGAAATAGGATCAACTGTCCAATCTTTGAACGACCTAATTGATAGGCAGAACATTGAAAAAACCTGGATTCCATTGAAGGGTACTAAAATTGAAATTTGTGTATCAACCTTTTGGAAACCCGTTCAATTTGATGAGGAATCCAGTGCACTGATTTACAATGCACCAATTGGTACAGTTAGAATGTTTGTGAATAAAGCCACTTTTGTTGGCCAGCCAACGTCTAAAAATCCCTACATTAGGGTACTTGTTAATAATATCACAAAGGATAGAACCAGTGACGCTACCGATATAAAAAACTGCTCTTGGAACGAATCAATGTATGTTACTGTTTCGTCTCCAAATCAAAAAATTTCATTAGAATGTATGGAGGTGACAGATACTGGACATCACAGATCTGTTGGTAAATTTGATGTTCCTATTCAAGACATGTTCGATAAGGACGATTCGGATAGATATATTGAGAAGATCGAGGATAAAAAAAAAGTTGGAAAGCTTGTAAAAGCTAACGAGACTGTGGCGGAGTTGTCATATTATATATCATTTTATCCAACGTTACCAGTTTTGACAATTGATGAATTAAATGAACTAGACATTTTAAATGAAAGAAAGAAGAAACTAGAGGTTCTAAAATTAAAGAGTCTAGAGACTGGAGAATCAACTATAGATGAGAAAAAGCACATTGAAACTGAAGAATTAGAGATCAAGGATAGTGAGGATATGTATAGTAATAAAATGAAGTTAGATATTGACGAACTTTTACAATATAACTCTGGTGTTATAGCTATAACGGTACTGGACGGTGAAGTTTCACAACCAGGGTTATATGTTCAAACATATTTTGACGCTTCAGGACATTCCAGATATACCTCACCAAGGATTGCAATCAGAACCATACAAACTGGTTGGATCATGGATGCAATGATCAGTGAATTAGAATGGTCTGTTACGACATTCAGGGTTACTAAGTGGAGAAATTCTAATAAGGCAGATGACTGTATATGTGAACTTGCAATCCCTACGATTGAACTAGTGAAAAATTGTTATAAACAACCATCAATTGTGGCCTTAACAGGTAAATCTACTGCCAAACTTACTGTAAGAGTTTCATGGTTTCCAACAAATCCTACAAAATTGCCATTATCTGACCTAATTATAAATAGCGGTGATATGTCAATTACAGTTTCTTCAGCTGAAGATTTGGATGCAGGAGATAGTAACGGCCGTTCTGATCCTTATGTTAAACTTTACTTAAACAATGCTAAAGAACCATTCTTAGAAACTAGACACAAGAAGAGAACGAGATCTCCTACGTGGGACGAAACAGCTAATGTTGTAGTAAATAACAGAGTAAACGATCACCTCCATATTGATGTTTTAGACTTTGAAAGTTCAAATAAAAGTAAAATTCTGGGACAAGCTGTTGTGTCATTATCCGAAGTTGACCCAGATGAACCAACGACACTAGACATCCCGTTAGTAACTCCTTCTGGTAATGACTGTGGGGTTATCCATTTGGATTTTTCATTTTCTCCACGTTATACATTGAATGTTACTAAACAAACTATTAGAAATAATAACGGAGAAATTCCAGGTCTCGATTTTATCCCTGGTATCAAAGTGGGTACTACTGCTGTCAATGCAGGTGTGAGTACCCTAGGTGTCATCAGTAAGAGCTTTGGTGGTGGTAAGATGACATCTAGTAGAAGGACAAAAAAAATAGAAGAGGCAGATTAAAATAGATACTTTTAATCAAAGATATAATATTTTCCCTTTATCGTTTTATTAGACTTTTGGTATATACAAACATATATATACTTTTTATATTGCGCCATGGGAAGTGAAAAAAAATAAATAGTGTAACAATAATGTAAAGAAAAGGGATTTTAAGAACTCGTACAAATACTCTATAAAGAAGATACTTTGAGGATAAGTAAATAATCAACGGGGAGTAATATATCGATTAAATAAACAAAAGTTCCAATGCCTGATATCAAAGAGGGTGTCCACCAAGTAGAATTGAGTGTATTCACTTTGTTATCGGCTGATCTAGATGGCATTAATAGATCAGTTACCGAATTAAGAGAATCACAGACAATACTGATATTAAAACTAAGGAAAATTCGGGAATATCTTAAGAAGGAATATGAATTACTGTATGAAGCTGATGATCTTAACGAGGCGAATATAAAACTTACTAATTTAAAGAAAAGAATAGTATCACTTGATCAAAGATTCAAAACAATTCTACAAAAAACAAATTCCCTAGATTAGCTCTATGATTTCATTCAAGAATAATAAGAAAAAGACATTCTAATTATTCAAGAGAGCCACTAACGGGATTACTAACTTTTCTATATGATATAAGACTCTTCACAGTATTATATAATAATGCAAGCAAAAACGACACATATATACCATTTCAAGGATAATATGACAATACAAAACGTTAATTGACCCTTAGGTAATCATGGCGCTTGAAGAAAACAAATGTTGTGACAATGTATAATGAGGTAGATCATAATAATAACTTATTATAAAGTGGCTCTGTCCTTTTACGTCGGGGTTGGATATTTAATGTTCATTTATTAAATAATTATGTGTAGTATACAGATTTATGAGTAAGCGTTAAAAAAAAAGTCATTTAACATATTACATGGAATAATACATACATTCATTTATTCTCACCTATTATTAACTTTTATTCTCTTGAATTGTAATAACTTTATAATAGTAAAACGGTATTAAGTTCACAAATATGACATTATTAATTACATCTATTTCATTGATTGAATCTCTTGTTCTAAAGAGCCCAATTCTTTCTTTCTATCACTTAAAACATTCTGTAAAATAGAAACTTGTTGCTCGATATTTTCCAAATCATTTGTAATCGACCTCAAATTCACGGAGTTTGTAATGCCATTAGAAGGGTTCTTACTAGCAATGGCTTGCTTTTTTCTATAGCTCAATAAACCCTCGAATTGTTGCCTTAATAATCTAGCCTTTTCTGGTGTAACGTTTTCTATATCTAGGGAAGTAGTGGTTTGTACGTTTGAGCTTATTTGCTGTTGTTGGGATGACGACGTCGAAGAAGGTTGAGCTGTCCCCGGAACATTGTTTACTAGTACTTTATCGGTATTGGTAGATGAAACTGAAGGTTCTGTAATTCTCTTGACATCTGCCTGACTAGATTTCAAATCATATTGAATTTCTTGTTTGTTTACGATTTCGGCTAACGCTCTTGGTAGATCGGTTGGAATTTCTGAACCTACATCGTTACATTGTCTTAAAATATGGATGAAATATAATGCAGGGTCTTTATCTATTGAGGCCAAATTCTTAGGGTTAACAAGTTTCCAAGTCTTGTCATAATCACTAGAGCCTATATTAAAAAATTTAGATTTCAATACTAATGTCAGGGAAGGGAATGTAACAGTTCCATCAGTAGATCTGTTACATGACTCTAATATACTATTATATTCCTTCATGTCTTCTGGAGACATATACCAATCAACTTTTGGTGCTTCCTTCTTTGGAATATCAGCATTTTCTTCTTGTTTCAATTTCTTACGTTCTTTAACTAATTTAACTTTACTTCCTGGAACTAACCAATCTGGCAACTCATCTGGTACGCTTGCAATATTTTTATTAACCATATCAAAGATCAATCTCATACAAATTACAAACTCTTCAAAATCTAAATTGTCATCGTCATCAATATCTGCTAGAAACCATATCTTATTCAACACCGAAGAATCCTGCTTCGAGTTGTATAGAATCGGAAGAACCTGATCATGGGTAACTTTATTTTCAACCGGCTTCAAACCAGAAAAGATCTGCCAGTACTTCTTTATCTCGAACTGTTCTAATTTTGGCATTATTAATGTTTATATTATGTTTTTAGTTTACCTGGTTATTGTATTCACCAAATATACTTGTGGATAACGAAAGAAAAGACAAAAATAAAGATCACTTAAGAGACAGAAAACAGGTTTCTCACTATTAATTGCCCTTTCTTAGCTAATTATTGAATACAACAACCAATCTTAATAAAGATACAGCAAAAGAACAACGTCCACAACAGCAAGTAAATTGTTAACCAAGTTCATTAAATGTTGATGTAAAACAGTTATCAAGTTGGCTTGAATTTCACCAAAAGGGGTTTTCCCGCTTGTTTCGCCTTTGGTCTCTTTCTCCATTTCTCCATTACAAACGAAGCGCTCAATGAAAGAAATCAAATCACACGGAATGTCACTCTAGACGTCACCAAAATGTAGAATTGAAATATTTGTGATAATTGTTATTCTCAGTTCTTAATTGGGACAATTTTCGAGATGGGAAGAGAAGAGCCCTTTGTTTAAGTGAAAGAGAGACGATATAGGGAATAAAACAAAGAGATGGGGTGACAATTTTTAAAGATAGATTATTTTATACATCAGTGATACTTTGTCTTTATAATATTCTGGTCGTCGTCATTGAGATAGGAAAAAACATATATATATATTTATCAACTTTTCTTCATCGGTATAAGAGTCGAAACGACAATTGAACTCACTGTTTCACATGTCCATTATATAATAATAACAATACACCCATATCGATTATAATTTCTATTAATCAAAAACGCACACAAAAAAACTGAGTGAGTGTGATATAAATAAACCATTATAAAGGAATATCGTTATAGAGATAATGGGACGAAATAAAGATGGAGAGGATAAAATTACAAATACATTAGGACTTGATTGTGAGACTGCCAATGAAAGGGATTTACGATATAGGGCTCTCTTTCACGACCTAGACGTTTACGATGAAGGTAGATTGACAACAAGATCATTGAAAACAGCATTTCGTAGAAAAAACCATCCGTTAAGAGATAGTGACATTGCTATTCAAGAACTATTTAGATCAATGGATTCAAATCATGATAATGTAGTTGATTTTGATGATTTTAAGAAATTTGCCTTTTCTGCAGAGCATCAAATCGAAAAAGGTTTTAAAAAATTAGATTCTGATAATGATGGATACATTAAATTGGCCGATGTTAGTAAATATCTTTCTAAGTTGGAAAAGACTAACCATATAGTAATAGTTAACACTAGTCTAATTGGTAACGATATTGATGCAGAAGCAAACACCTGTAGAGCTGCCTCCCAAAGTAAAAAAAACACATTTGCATCGTTCGCCAAGTGGGCATTCAATCAAAAATATACAAATAAAGGAATCAATACTGATATGATCACCAATAATGATTCTGTTATTACTTATAACCAATGGCGAGATTTTTTATTTTTAATGCCAAGGAAAAGTGGATCAAGATTACACACTGCATTTTCTTACTATTATTTATTTAAAGAGGATGTCGATTTATCATCCGAAGGTGATATGACTCTAATAAATGAAATTTTCAGAGGGTTTGCATATTTTGTGGCAGGAGGTGTATCTGGTGTGATATCTCGTTCATGTACCGCTCCATTTGATAGAATTAAAGTGTTTTTAATTGCAAGAACAGATCTATCGTCAACTATTCTAAATTCTAAAGAGGATCTTTTGGCTAGGAATCCAAAAGCTAATGTAGATAAATTGAAGTCACCCATTGTAAAAGCTATCACATCATTATACAAACAAGGTGGTATTAAAGCCTTTTACGTTGGGAATGGTCTTAACACATTTAAAGTCTTTCCTGAAAGTTCTATCAAATTTGGAAGTTTTGAAATAATGAAAAAATTAATGACTAAAATTGAAGGTTGTAAGGATAAATCTGAACTTTCCAAACCTTCAACGTTTATAGCTGGTGGGTTGGCAGGTATGGCTGCTCAATTTTCTGTATACCCAATAGATACATTAAAGTTCCGTATTCAATGTGCTCCATTAGCAAATCTTCAGGACAAAAATATTCTAATAAATACAGCAAAACAAATGTATCGCGATGGTGGACCTCTAATATTTTATCGTGGATTAACTGCGGGACTTTTAGGTATGTTTCCATACGCTGCTTTAGACTTAGGTACATTCTCGATATTGAAAAAATGGCTAATCGTTAGAAAGGCAAAAGAAATGAATATTCCAGAGAAAGATGTCACATTGAGTAACTTAACGGTCATACCATTAGGTGCCTTTAGTGGTTCAGTTGGTGCATCTGTTGTCTATCCAATCAATTTACTGAGAACGAGATTACAAGCTCAAGGTACATATGCTCACCCTTATACATATACGGGTATCAGAGATGTGTTACAACAAACAATCAAGAGGGAAGGTTACCCAGGGTTATACAAGGGATTGATACCTACATTAGCGAAAGTATGTCCGGCTGTTTCTATTAGTTATTTATGTTATGAGAACATCAAACGAGTTGCCGAATTAGAGTAGATCAAATAAAAAAAGAAAACAATATCATTTTCAAATAAAGTTGGCGATGTTATTTTAACATATTCCATTCATTTCAATTAATCAATATCAATTTTGCATATTTATCATATACCCATCTTAATTTGTAAATTTATGGGAAATAGTACATGATATTATTAGTCAATATTCCACACAATATTATAAATTTAACAACAATGTTAATATTCTTTATTTTCTCGATTATCATGCTGTTCCTTGGATATCATTGCAGATAATAAACAACAACAACAAAGTTACAAACTTACCATCTCAAATTGAGAATATTGCTTTAATATATTTGCAAATTTCAATATTGATTGTAAACTACTTATTTATTCCCGTGTTTATATTATACCGATATATATATAAATATACACATATGTACATAATTAAATATTCCAAGAAAATAAAATAAAATAAAATAAAATAACAATACGCTTAATGAATAACTTAATTATATAATAGGGAAAGATTTCCTACGGGAGCCTTATTAAATATTGGATGTAATGGTAATGGGGATGCATATTTTTTCCATAGATTTGAATAATAAAATTGAATTGAACGTTGAGTTTTGCCACTTTCATTTATTAATTTTTCTCTACTAACTAATCTTGTATCGAAATTAGACGGATCCCTTTCACCAATACTTATTAACCTATGCATCTCATGATCAATATCATCATCATTTTTGATATATTCACGAGATCTTGTATACTTATTAATAACATTCCCAATACTACAATATAATATATCGGTTCTTTCTTGATTATTCAAGTGGTCAATTGGAATGTCATTCAAAGTTACAATTCTTTGTTGAGTTGGGGAAAATACTCTTTGGAATTGAAATGAATAATCTGCAAAATAATATTCTTTCAATAAAATGTCCGCATTATCTTTTGTTATTTTCCCTAATGTAATAAAATCTTCAAGAATTTCTTCAAATGATTTCCCAGATTGTGTAAACATGTATGCAAAAGTTAAACCGACATGATCCAACCCTCTAGTATAATCACAACCCGACAAACATACCATAAGTCGTAATTGTTTAGATGTCAGTTCACCAAGATTAAACAGTTCATCTAATTTATTAAAATCATTTCTTTCGATTTGTCTTGCTTCACCTCTATCGTTTAACTTTGTAATTAAATTTTTACAACCAAAAATTAGTAAATCAGAATCTTCAGAGATAATACCATCAACTAAACCTTCTTTCTCTAAATATACCATCTGTGAATCTGCTTCAAAAGGAGCTACAATATAATCTATATTTTCGGAACGACAATAATCTATAATACATTTAGCCATTTGTGACGTAACGTCTACGCTTTTCTTAAAACATTCTATAGCCTCAAGATGTTTCCCAGTCTCCCATAACGATACACCTCTCTGTTTATTTATATTTCTTCTTTCTAATCTACATGATTCAATTCCTTCTTTAACGTTTATCTTGGCACCATCAAATACAAAATATGGTTTAATATTATATCTTTTTAACATATCGATCCTTTTTATAAAATATTTTAGATATGCATTTGTATTTAAATTCATTACCAATTCGTAGGAACAACCGATCGTAGCTTTATGAAGCCATGAATAACCATCAATTGCCAATCTTTGAGAATATAATTGATCTAGAGTGATATGTTTCTGAATTGGTTTCAATTTGGTTAATAATCCAGTGACACCCATAGTTTCAACAAAATGTAAAATGCAAATGGAGAAGAACAGAAATGTGTTAATATAATTGATCGTAGTCGTATGTGAGTTTAACCAAACGTATTATTGCAATATACTAGTAATCTTTTATAGAACATAATACTACAATATAATTTTCTTCGGAGAAATTGTTCCCATGAAATGACAAGGTTATTATGTTAAAAGACTTATTTATATTTGAAAGATTAGTTAGTATTTAAGTTGCGAAATGACACTATCACTTCACCCCTTGATGAAAAAAAAAATCATAAAAAACAAGGTGTTACACATATTGTGGAATCCATAAGCCTAAACGTCTCGGATCATTCGTCGAATCAGAATACATTAACGATGACTTCCACCAGATACGTATTAAATTTGGATATTTGTTTTGTTTTCTTGTTTGTTTACATTTTCTTTCAAGAATGGAGGGAGACGCGAAATTATTACTAAGAAATTAACGAACGCCAAAAAATATTTGAAGAAGAAAAATTCCGAAAACCAAAAAAAGAGCGACAATTTTCTCCGAAGAAAAAGCTGGAGGGAACAGTCCTCGTTGCCATGGAAACATGATATAAGGGTGTGTGATAATAATAATAATAAGAAGAAGAAGAAGAATAGAGTATATTATAATGGGCGTGGGTGTAATATGTTTTCCATAAATGGTAGTTCAAAAAACACAAACAAACGATGGTTGATATTTACTGGAAGCTCATGTACTTATTCTTCTTTTTCTTCTTTCCCTCTTCTTTATTATATTTTAATCTATCAATCTCGAAATAGATGATTTGATCCCCCACACAACTCAAATATGCGCATCCTCCTTTTCCTTCATATATCAAAAGTTGACTATCAAGTTTAATAAACTTAAAGTTACACTGTTAATTAAAGAACTTACTCCAACCTTCATCATATTGAATTTCATTCATTTCTAATTTCTTGCTTCATAAATAAAAACAGTACGCGTTTCTTATTTGTATGGTGCGATCACTATTCGCGTTATTAATTATTGAAGAAAAAATAAGTTTACAGCACACAAAATATTAAGCATTGAGATGGTTCATATACTGCGATATAGCATCTAATAAATATCAGTATTTTAAATCTTGATAACTTAATCTAAATATCGTGAGGATAAGTTAACCGAAAGTTAACCAAACCTATCATCAAATCATCAAGTCATTCTTTATTTCCAGAACTTGTGAACTTATATACAACGGAGAAAAATGGCTACAGATACCCTTATTAAGGCCATCGATATAACTGATATCAATAGAATTACATCGGGACAAGTTATTGTTGATTTGATATCTGCTGTAAAAGAACTTATAGATAACAGTATTGATTCTGGTGCAGATCAAATTGATTTAACTTTTCAAAATTATGGTATTGAATCAATTGAATGTTCTGACAATGGTAGTGGAATCTCAGAAGAAAATTTTCAAACATTAACATTAAAACATTATACATCAAAACTGACCAACTTTAGTGATATTATGAATATTACATCACTTGGATTTAGAGGTGAAGCATTATTTTCATTATGTAATATCTCTAAATTATCAATAACCACTACCCAAAATGGTCCCAAAGCAAATAAAATTGAATATGATAACAATGGGAAAATAACTTCAAATAATATCACATCAAGAAATAAAGGAACCACAGTAGAGGTTCAGGAAATGTTTAAAAGTTTACCAGTAAGGAGGAAAGAATTTATTAGAACAGCCAAAAATCAATTTGCTAAATGTGTTACCCTTTTACAAAGTTATGCCATTATTAATGAGAACATTAAATTCACTATTATTAATATTAATAATAATGGTCGTAAAAATATAATTTTAAGAACTAATAAAAATGAAAATATGTCAAAGAAAATTTTGAATTTATTTGGTTCAAGTTGCCTTCACGGGTTATTACCACTGGATATATGTTTGGATCTACATGATGTAAAAGAAGAAATTCAAAAAAGAGAGAATAAAATAAAGCTATTAATGAATGGGTCTGACATACGATCTCAGCAAGATGATTTACAAGGTGTAGAATACAATATAAATGTATCAGGGTTTATATCTAAGAGTTCAGTTGGGGTCGGTCACAATTCTAGAGATAGACAATTCATATACATAAACAAAAGACCTATATTGTATCCTGTTTTGAATAAATGTTTTAATGAAACGTTTCGCAGTTTTAATAATGAAACTAATCTGAAGTATCCAATATTTTTTGTTAATTTTGAGATTGATCCTAATTTAATAGATATAAATATTACTCCAGATAAAAGAACAGTCATAATTCATAATGAAGATATTATAATAGATACACTTCGGGAGAATTTAATCACCTTTTTTGAGAAACAAGATGTATCTATGGTCAAATCATCGACTCTTGAAAAAAGAAAAAGAACAGATGAATACTTAAATGACAATGATGAAGAAATTAAGAATGAAGAAATACCAAAGGCACAAGATCTGAACTATAAAAAACCAAAAAGAAAAGAATACAACAATAAAACTTATTCTGATAAAGCTGATTTCTCTGACATTTCTATTGATGATCACGCAAATAATAATGATACAGAATTAAGTTCCATAATGGATATACGAAAAGATGATTTCCCAAGTTCACAAGGTGAAGAGAATAAATTACCGAATTCCGAACCATCATTTACCAAAGAAAAACCAGTTTTCGAGGAAGAGGAAAAAGAGCAGATTTTCTCAACTAATAAAAAAGTAGAACATGATGCATCAGGTAATAGCGAAGTATTAAACCAAAATTCAACAAATATCTCACTTAATAAGATAAACCTTGATGATTTTAAGAATCCAGAATATGATAATGATGCTAATAATTTCCCAGGTGGTAAATCTGAAAGTGAAGAAAGTGATACTAATGATGTAGTTGTTGTTCAAGTTGGTGAAGAAATTATTCAGTCTCAAGTAAAAGTTACACCGAATAAAGGGTTAGTATTCTTAGATGAGCAAGATGAGAAACCAACCAAAAGTAAAATTGATAAATCTAATTGTCATAATGATTGCCTCTCTGACGACCAACACAATTCATCGTGTAGTGACGACAATAGCTACAATCTCGTTGAGATTTCCACACCTATGGAAACTAATATTCGTTCTCCAGTAATAAAACTTGGAGATGACGTATTTAGTAATACATTAAAACTGAGAGCTATTTGTGAAGAACGAGAAAAGATTTTTAACAAGAAATTCGAAATATATGGACTCGATATTCCCCTAAATAAAGAAATTACTGACATAAAACTAGAGTTCAATAGGGTTATCACTACAATTAAAGGATGGGATACACCAAACAAAGAAGATAATAATGAGAATGTAATTAATGATGATGAACCAAGTGACGATAATATTCAAGATATAGCAAAAAAATTAACCTTAACCATCATTAAATCAGATTTCAATGAAATGAATGTTGTAGGTCAATTTAACCTTGGTTTTATTATCACAACAAAGAGGAATAAGCAGAATAAAAAAATAGATCTTTTCATCATTGATCAACATGCAAGTGACGAAAAATATAATTTTGAGATGTTACAAAAGGAAACAATATTTAAATCCCAAAGACTAATAGTGCCCGAAAAATTAGAATTAAACATCATAGATGAATTGACAACCTTAGATAATATTGAAGTTTTGGAAAAAAATGGATTTAAATTACAAGTTAATGAGGATGCCGAACCCGGATCTCGTATTCAATTAATTAGTAAACCGACATCGAAAAACACAACATTTGGTATTGACGACTTATATGAATTGATCAGTATGATTAGAGAACATGATGGTATAAGAAAGGATTATATTAGATGCTCAAAGATTCGCTCTATGTTTGCCATGAGAGCCTGTAGAATGAGTATCATGGTTGGAAAGCCATTGAATAGAAAAACTATGAAGAAAGTAGTAGGTAATTTGAGTACTCTGGATAAACCTTGGAATTGCCCTCATGGAAGGCCAACTATGAAGCATTTATTGGAACTAAATGAATGGAATTCATTTACAGATGATTATAATATTTGATCTATATATTTACATGATGAACCTACGTAATTTTAATTTTTTTTTTAAATATCATTGCAAAGAAAGTATATTGCGATTCATAAATCGTAGTAATGATTCCTCATATTATTAATCTTTTGGTTTCATTTTTCTGAATATATGGGATACTGTTTGAAGAATGTTTATTGACACACAGTATATGTAGGGGCGAATGATTAAATTTCAAATCCATTGATTAGCTTTTATTTGTTACTTCACTCAAATTAAAAAACACAATCAACCCTGTCTATCTAACCTATTCAATTTTCTAGCTGTTTTTGCATTATTTCTAGTATGTTGACCTCTAACAGGTAAATGAAGAACATGTCTCAAACCTTCGTACGTACCAATGCTCTTCTTTAATGCAATATTCCTCTTTACAACAGCTCGCGCTTCACCTTCGATGGTTATTGTTGATAACTCACTGGCAATATTCATTATTTGAGCCTCTGATAACTGATGCATTCTCATCCATGGATAAAATCCAAGTTTCGAACAGACTATAGTTGCCGTCTTTTCACCAATCCCATAAAACTTGGATGCTAGAGCTATTCTAATGACTTCTTTACCCTTGAAGACCTTACCTAAGATATGTACAACCATTACAATTATTTGACTTGTGTCTATATGTGTCCTTATGGTGATGTTACGCTTTAGTCCCTTCTTAACAACGACTTTTACTAATCTTTCTTTATATGTTCCCTTGTTATTTCAATTTCGCTTTGGACATAAAAATATACAATTACAAGCTTGAGAAAAAAAATAATATATTACAAAAGTTATTAGCGAAAATGATGTTAATTAAGTGCGCATAGATAATAGTTGAGAGAGAGAATAACTATGATGACAATAATAAGGTATAAGTTGTAGAATAAAGATAAAAAAAAGAATTATATGTTTTAGAATTATATGAAAATGCAAAAAAGTATATATGTAAATAGCAATAAAAAAATGATAGGGAGCAAATGCTGTCAAAAGAGCGATAATAGCGATGTTATATAAATAAGCTAGTGGTATTGTTGTTTCTTAATGTACTGATTCTTGAATGATTCTAGCTAGTTGTTCTACATCAAGTCTTTGGATGAACAAGTTTCTTAATAGACCTACCATTGTAATAAAACTTGCTAATCCAACAGGTACCACACAGAATACTATAATGTTATATAGATCTATTGTTCTCTTTGTAGTAAATTTAAAACCTGATAGATCCAATTTATTTTGTGAATTTTTCTTCTTTTTCCTTCTTGGAATAGAATGATTATTTTCATTTCGGGTTGAATCTTGGAGATTCTCTTCTTCTTCATCATCATTATCATCAGAAAATGCATAAGTATCATCAGAATCAGAATCAGAATCAGAATCAGAATTTGAATTTGATATCCTAGGAGAATTAGAATCAGTAATTGTTGTATTAGAATCCGTATAATTATTCAAGTTATCATTTTGTAAGCTTTTACTTCTATTATTCAATCCAGGTTTCTTTCTTCTAATATAGTTTAAATCTGAAGTTAGATAACTTTGCCATATATAACCACATGTTAAAATGCAGCTAATAAGGATCCAAGTATGTAAGAAGTAATTATTTTCAGGAGATAAAGAGTTCAATAGTAATAATTCAAACGAGACAAATATTAACGACATTGAGAACATTCTTAATATAGCAGCCACAGTGGAATATTTAACAATCCATCTTACCATTAAAGAATCCAGGATTGCATATGATAAATATAATGCCACTAGACACCAGATGGCACAAAACAAATATTCAGAGGCTCTAGCTGCTACTAAACTATTTATCACTAAATTTCCTGGAGTATCACTATCAGCGAATGTTTGAGTAGCAGCGATAGCGGCTCCAATCGCAGAAGTTGTTGACGTCACAGTTGATAAAGAAGATGAAGATGAAGATGATGATGAAAATGATGACGATGACATATGACTAGAGTTTAATAATGCTGCAGACGATATTTCTGTTAAATTATTGTATAACATATAGGTCTGCCAGAATCTAGTCAAAGTGTCTCTAAATGATTGTGGTTCATAAAGTTTTACGTATGGAGAATCCATCATTACATTAATACATCGTCTAAGTGAAGTGAAAGTATAGTATGATGGTGGTAACAATGAGACATCTCTACACAGAGCCATCAACATATGTTGTTTTGCTGTTAGATTGTTTAAAGACAAAGTCTTTATAGACATATATTTCTGCCTGAGTAAATCTTGATTCTGTTTACGTATCTTGACAGGCATATTTGAATAATTTTATGGAAATGAATCAAAACAAAATTAATAATAGAGACCGGTATGAATAACTTTTGTTTTTGAAAAACACTTTTGATATGATCAGAATCTGATATATTAATGAATGAATATAATAACCTAGAGGATAGATAGATGTTCCTAATTCATTTTTATTATTATTATTATTATTATCATTGTTGCTAAACAAAAAGAAAATTGTGCATTGTTGCAATATTTAGTAAAACTTCAAAACCATAACATTTTGTCATAGCAATATAATTCAAAGCGTTTAAACGATATGCGCACTAAAATTGCGGGAGTTCACAGCCAAAATTGAAAAAATGAGAACTATTAACAGTAGTATCTCTCATCTATCTATCTATACAAACAAAGAAGATATAGACACAGCTCATCTTTAGCATATGATTAGTATATCAGATATATATATATAAACACGTGTAAAAGGATGTTAGATGATACTATTTAAATGAAGGTGTGTTTAATATTTCTTTTTTTCTTTTGGTAAAGTATAACAAAAGAAAGAAAAAAAGGAGACACACACGTAAATATATATATATAACTATATATATATATATGGTTATTATTGCAAAATTTTGTTTAATTATTCTCTCATTGTATTTTAAAAATAAAATACCCAAAGAAGTACTTCAGAGAACTTATAAGTTTTCTAATGATTCAGCAATTTCATCCAATTCTTTCTTTGATTGAGTATATAATTCACCTAATTCTTCATTCTTTTCTTCTAATTTAGCGTTTTCATCTTGTAATGCAATTAATTTCTTCTCTAATTGTTCTAATTTCAAATCAGAATCTCTTAATTTATCAGTAGTTTCTTTTAATTTTTCATCATTTTCTTCTAATTCTTCTTCTAATTGTTGATTTTTCTTTGAATAACTTTCATTATTAGTCTTCAAATTAGAAGATTCATCGTTCAATTGTTTCAATTCATTTAATTCGTCTTCCAATTTTTCAACTTGTTCTTCCAATTGTTGATTTTTAACGGTCAAAGATTTAACTAAATTTTCTTTGTCGGTAACATCTTGTTCCAAACCTTTATTATCGTCGACATTAGATTCCAATTTTTCAATTTCATCTTCCAATTGTTGATTCTTAACAGTTAAAGATTTAATTTGATTTTCTTTGTCGGTTAACTCTTGTTCAACTGTCTTATTAGATTCCTTTAAATCTTCATATTTTTCTTGCCAAGTTTCAGCTTCTAATTTTAAATTAGTTAATTTTTCTTTAATCTTATCCATTGTTGCTAACGTTTCTATGTATATAATGTATGATCTTTATATTCAGAGGCAAGTCCAAATGTATATAATAATAAGAAAAATAGCAGTATGTTGTAAACTGAACTAAACTAAACACGTACATATATATACCATCTACTAAGATAATTGAAAAAACAGAGAGAGAGGGATCAAACGACCGAGAAACAAAATCAAAACAAATCAAATCGATTGAAATCACAACTAAAAATTATTTCTCTCCCAGCGAGAAACAAACAAAAACCGTTCGTGGCGCCGCCGGGAAAGGGGTGCAGCAATATCACGCAGTACGACTGCTCGAGATGGGAAGTGCAATTCACACGGAAATAAACATGTATATATCCTACTAGAGTCTAACACATGCACACACACATATATATAAATGTACTTGCAACTTAACCAGACATAGAACATATCACCATTTAATACTATCAGTCTACTTATATATATATTCAAGAATATAAGCAATATATATATCTATATATATATATACAAGCAATATATAAGCCCAGCAAACAAATTTATTATTTATTGTCTCGACCGACACAGTAACAACGCGCGTAGTCAATATTCTGTTGTTGTTTTTTTGCTGGGTTAATTCTATATTGATGCTATAATTACATACAGTAGTATCATATTAATGATGACATGCAAATGATGAGCAACTACAAAGACAATATTGATATGATATTTATACAGACGTTCTTCTTCTTCTTTGCTGGGTAGATTTTGCTATATGAAAAATATTATTGGTCATAAATATATATATATATAAGGGATAGTAGTAAACACTATTTTTAAATGCTGTTTCACAGCAAAACTGTATAATATACATAAACTCTTATTACAGCTATATATATAGTCAAAATATTCAATTACGATGATACATAGACACGGTTACCAGCGAGTGTCTTCACAAGAGAGTGCTTTATCACAAGTATCCAATTGGGATCGATATCAACAATTACAACAGATGAAACAAACTTCAGGTAGTAATACTAGTATTAATAATTCAAAAGAAAGAGAAAAGATAAATATTCAACCATTTGATAATAATAATAATAATAACAATAGTAATGGCCATGGAATTAAAAGACGTCATTCATCACGTCGTCATCGTCATAAAGATTTTACAACACAAACAGAATTAAATAATCTTCAAAAAAAGAATAATTTCTTATTTCCAAGAGGTTTTATAACATTAAAGAAAAGAAATAATAATAAAACTAAAAATCAAATAAAGACAAATTCAAGGTATAGAAATTATAACGAATTAAATGAAATGATGAATTTGATTGATTTGAAAACTCTTGATACGGAACAAATATTACCTTTACCAAGAATTTCAATATATAATGTAAATGGTCAAAATGCAATGACTGCTCAAATACGATCTTCTTCAACGGTCCCAAGAAATATTTATAAGAGACAACCATCAATAAAAAGAGTTTATATACCAATGACAGAGACACAACTCAGATTATTGCATTTAAAACGTTCAAATACTATGCCAACTCAGCAAAGACGATATCAACATCAAAGAACATATATGAAAAATGCAAGTAAAAAACATCA
The DNA here is from genome assembly GCF_903064755.1 of Maudiozyma barnettii. Classification (NCBI taxonomy): domain Eukaryota; kingdom Fungi; phylum Ascomycota; class Saccharomycetes; order Saccharomycetales; family Saccharomycetaceae; genus Maudiozyma; species Maudiozyma barnettii. The sequence continues at coordinate 1,742,413 of NW_024545238.1, read as the reverse complement.
AGAGGAAGAAGAGGAAGAAAAGAGGTCTCAAAGGCAATTACGTTCATTATGGGAACAATATTTACGTGCAATTATACATCAAAGAATTCAATTACGATTAGAATTAATGAAAGCACAATCTGTGACATCATTACAATCACGAGATAATAATCCTGAATTCATTGCAATGATGAGATCTAAAAAAGGTGATAACAAAGATAATCCAATCATAATACCAGACGACCTTTCCTTTGATTCTAAGAGAAAGATGTATTGAACTGAACTAAAAGAAAACTTTTTTAATATATATACTATACATCTGCATATATATTAACATAATAATAGTTTGACACATTTTTTTGAGGGTTATATAATATAATCAATCACTCTGACTCTCTCTGCCCGCTCAATTAAAACAGAAAAACAGAAAAATTCATTTATTTTTAATCCATTCTGGTGATAAAAATGAATCGAACAAAGAAGCAACAGCAGTATCACGCATTGAATGCAGTAATAATACCCCCTACAAGGACAATCAATATATGATACTTTCTTAGTTTATAAGTATTAAAATTAGGTAATTCAAAATGATTAATCACTTTCTCGAGGTAAAGTGTTATGATTCAAAGCAACATCGCTTTCTATATCTATAATGCATAAAATAAATTATTTTTGAAGAGATATGAATATCTTGTTTGAATAGAATACTTAACGAGCGTTTGTTTGTTTGTTTCTGGTCCTAATCATCTACAATATATAAACAATACGTATAACCATCTACAATATATTTTAGCATATATTTTACTATTACTACAACAGAGGAAATTTTATTGAGATTGATCATTAGTCTATTATAACTATCAAGGATTTATATTATCGACCCCTTTTAACAGTGAGCCGTTATAATTGTCTCCATTTCTTGCTTCTCTTTGTGAAAGTTCATACATCACTTCCTTCTTCTCCCACACTAAAATAAATCATTGTGCTCTTCTACATCCTTTTTATCATTTATTTGCTTTAATATATATATATATATTCTCTCTCTCTGTGCGTGTTTCTCTCGCACTGTGTGCTTCACATTACTATACCCTATACATCATTCATTTTTCTTCTATTCTAATTTTTTTTTATTTTGATATATACTAAGAAAAAAAAATAAAATAAAATAGAGCAAGATTTAACTGGAAAAAGGTCTTATTAGTGCTCATACACAAAAGAGTATTACAAGACATTTACTCTAGGGTTGTTATTCTAAACAATACGTCAATAACAAAACATAACGGTCACGAATCACAATCAAACAAATATTAAATTTATAAAATTATAAAATTAATTATGGAGGCAATACCGACATTTCGTTTAAATGATCATGATTCATATTTTAAAATATCGCCGAATCTTTTCACTCCTGAAAGATTAAATTCATTCAACTCAATCGATTTATATACTACATTGATTAATGTTAGTGATCGTTTAGAAAATGGTATACGATTAAATAATATTAGTTGGAGAATTGTTAATAAAGCTTTACTTAGAGATCATTCAATTAATAAATCAAAAAAACGTGATGGCGTGAAAAATATTTATTATATTTTAAATCCAAATTCAAATAATATAACTAAAAAGGATTCAAATTCAAATTCAAATTCAAATAGTATATCACAACAGCATAAGTCAATAAGCAATATTAATAATGAATCTCAAATAAAATCGCGGCAAGAATCTACACAAAAATCATTATCATCATCAACTTATGTTAAACCAATGACTACAACTGCAGAATTGTTTCAAAAATATAAACCACAACCGCAACAAGGAAATAAAAAAGAAGATCCACAAAATATTATTGAAGGGTTTGATACAACAGAATCAACAACAAAACAAAAATATGAAAGCAATAATATCATAAGACGGGATGAATCTTTATTCCAAATGAATAATACGAGTAATAACAATGATGATGATGATGATGATAATAATGATAATAATGATTCCCAAACTAATAATACTAGCAATATTAAAGAATCTAATAGTTTTTTCAATAATAGGAATGAAAATAAAATATTTTTTAGTAGTGAAGATGAATACTCTGATTGGAATAGTATTTCAGATGAAGAAGCAGATTCTGATGATGATGATTTTTATAATGAAAATGATAATAAAATCACTCTTACAAATAAATCAAAATATAATCTAGATGGGGAAAATAATGATAAACAACGTAAAAGTCGTAATAAATATAGACAGAATGATGGTTATAATGATGATGATAATGATGATGACGATGAAGATGATGACGATTACGATGACGATGAAGATGATCAATATTATAGAAAGCAATGGGATAAATTAATGTTTACAAAGAACGATAATGCAAATAATTCAAGACCTACAAGTATAGCCAGTACCACAAGTAGCAACAATCATACTCATACCCAGAGCAATATAGAAAATACCAAGAGAAGTCTTTTAACAGGGTTATTCTCTAATGAAAATAATAAGACACATAATAGTAATAATAATAATAACAACAATCAGGATCGGATGGTAACATCTCGTTCAAGCAATTATTTTCATGACGACCATTCAACAAATCCCCGCAATAATGATAGATCTACGCAACAACACTCTTCTCGTTCCACTAATAACAACAATAATGTGGGCCCTGTAACATCACCTAATACCTCAACAAGTAATACATCCATGCATACGGCCCCATTAGAAGTAGTTCTGAAGAAATCTCAACCTTCCAATTCAACGACAACCACCCAGGTTCATAGTAGAACAAGTAGCTTCAGTAATAGTATATCTGCACCAAGAAGAGATCGTTACTTGCATGAGTCAAATGCTCCATTAACAGCTCAAACTATTTTACCAACAGCATTGTCAACACATATGTTTTTACCAAATAATATACATCAACAACGGTTAGCTGCTAAGAAAGCAGCAGCCAGTGGACATACCACTACACATCGTCCAGAAAGAACTCCTCCCGAAGAATTGACTACTACTACATCTAATTCGGAACCATCTGATGTTAATAATTCAATACCCAAGATAGGTAGAAGAAGACAATCAATGGATATCCCATCAAAGAATCGAAATAGTGGGTTTCTCAAGACTAGAATGGAAATTTCTGAGGAAGAAAAGAGCATACGAACTCACGCAAGACGTGCACAAAAATAATCAACATAATTTCATGAAATTTTTGTGATATGAAGAGGCTTGAATGGTAACCTTATTTCTAGATAGTGATATATTAATATACTTTGTAAGTAAAATATATATATGAATAGATTAGTTACTTCGTATATTGTGATTTAAATTTTCATTTTGAAAATTAGCTTTCTGGAAAAAAAATTTGCGATGAGCATCTTGAAAAATAAAAATAAAAGAGTGAACCATATATTTAAGAAACATAAACCACGGAAGGTATAGTTATTGAGCAGCTTTATCAACGGTTCTCCATACTTTTGTAATATTCAACATTCATATAAGAAGCATTTGGTATTAACCTATTCACATTCATATATATAAATATATCCCATCAAAAGTAACAATGCTAAGAAGACAGGCTCGTGAAAGAAGAGAATATTTGTACCGTAAGGCTCAACAGCTTCAAGAGGCTCAACAAGAGCAGAAGAGACAAATAATAAAGGAATCATTAGCACAAGGTAAGCCTTTACCAAAGGAAATTGCAGAGGATACAGAACTACAGAGAGATTTTCGTTATGACCAATCTCATCAAGCAGAAGATGATGAAGAAATAGATAATGAATATTCCCATACCAGTGGTCTAGTTGACCCAAGAATCATTATAACGACCTCTCGTGATCCAAGTACAAGATTATCACAATTTGCCAAAGAAATCAAATTAATGTTTCCAGACGCCACAAGACTAAACAGAGGTAATTTGATTATGTCAAATCTGGTATCTGCTGCCACCAAGTCCGGTACTTCTGATATTGTTGTATTACATGAACATCGTGGTGTTCCAACTAGTTTGACCATTTCCCATTTACCTCACGGCCCTACCGCATCATTCAGTTTACATAATGTTGTTTTAAGACACGACATAATGAATAGCGGGAATGTCAGTGAAGTTAGCCCACATTTGATATTTGATGGATTCGAAACTAAATTAGGTGAGAGAGTTGTCTGTATATTGAAGCATTTGTTTTCTCCTGGTACTAAGAAAGATAGTGAAAGAGTGATAACATTTGCGAATAAAGGTGATTTTATTAGTGTAAGACAACATGTCTTTGTTAGAACTAGAGATGGTGTGGAATTAGCCGAAGTTGGGCCAAGGTTTGAAATGAAATTATTTGAATTAAGATTAGGTACAATGGATAATAAAGATGCCGATGTCGAGTGGCAATTAAGAAGATTTGTAAGGACTGCAAATAGAAAAGATTACCTTTAGATCAGTTAACATATATACATACATATATACATATATCATATATTTTGATTCGACTTGCATAAATTATAAAAGATAAAAAAAAATATGAGAAAGAATGAATTTCAGAAAATTTTGGAAGAAGTTTTATGATTGATTTTATTTATTATTCGTTTATATCTATCAGAATAATATGGTATGTAAGTTTATAAATATTTAAATATGAATTTGTGAATTTGGAAATGAATGTGTATTAGGATTTATACCTATGAATCTATTTTTAATGTTTTTGGTTTAAATTGAAGTGATGGGTTGAAAAAAAGAAGAAGAATTTTTTTTTTTATTAGTACCAGGCCTGAAATGGGCATAACGAATATCTTAATCGTGTTTTGAAATTGGTGTAGAAGGTCTTGATGTAGCGTTGGAATCGCTTACCTTTTGTCTAAGAACAGCACCAAGATTCTCCATTTGCAAAGAATATGGAGAAGGTAGGATAGGACTTGTACCAGGTCCTTGAGCAGTAGCGTTGTTAGCTGTTGGTATGGATAACTTTCGGAAGGAAGTCGATGATGTACTACCTGTTCTAGAAGTTAGAGGTGGTGGATGGTAGCTGGCATTTGAATACGTCCTTGATTTTGTCTTCAAGTAAATATCAGGGTTACTATGATTGTTCCCTGTTTGAAACATCGAAGTTTTTAGCACAGATGGAGGTGCTGTTATTGATGATGATGGAGATGTTGTTGCAGTTCCTTGTTTTGAATTTTGAATGTTAAAGATTGAGTTCCCATTCTTAAGGCTAATGTTATTATTATTTTGTTTACCATTTGATTGATCTAGATCAAACATTGCAGTATCATCATCAGAAGAAAATTCATCGGACGATTCAATTTGAAATTTGATTTCATTGTTATTATCATTAGACTTCGAATTATCTTTATTTTGCCCCTTAGATTTTCTTGTCTTGCCATGTGATCTATGATAATAGTTTTGTGGAGAAGATAATGTACTCATTCCATTAGGGACATAAGTAGGTGATCTAGGCATAGTATTATTATTACTATTCCCTGAGAGTCTTCTTGATGATAATTTTGGAGATATGTATGATGTCCCTTGGTCACGTTTATTTGTTGTAGCTGTCATAACTGGACTCTTTAAGAAATTTGTACCAATTTGTGGTGGTGATAAAGAATGATTTGAAGCTGATGAATTTAATAATTCTGAAGGTGTCAATAAAGGCGATGATACTGATCCTGTTAAGAATGATGGTCTCCGATTAGAAATTGCAGGGTTAATATGTTCATCAGAAACCATATCAACATATGAATAAAATTTCAATACTTTACCTGAGGAGTCAGTTGCCGTATTAGAAAATCTTGGTGATGTTACCATTGGAGAAGTTTGAGTGGAACTGATATTTGTTCCTGAAGTACGACGACTACGACTTATTCTACGTGATCTTATCAATTTATCGATATTGACACCATTTTCATCATCCTCATCCTCACTATTGTCACGACTACTACCACCACTTGTTGAATCACATTCACTCTCATTATTGTCATCACTTTGTGTACCATTAAATATCTGTCTCTTATCAAGTCTTCCACTAATGGAAGAACTTCTAGAGAGACCCAAAGCCATATTCAAGCCAACAATGGAAGAATTTCTTGAATGGATTACATTAACGTTATCCATCTGAGTAGTATGATCTGCAATTAGAGAACATGAAGCATCTAATGCAGGTGCCACCAGATTTTCTATAGTCCTTCTCCTATGGTGATGATGATGGTTTGTAGAGTGTGCTGACAATGAGTTTGTAGGTGTAGCACTTACAGGTAACATCATTGGAGTCATTGAATTGGATGCCATAGAATTAACAGAGCCACCAGTCAGTTGTCTTTGTAAGAAAGCATTTGAATTTGATCTTTGTTTAGTTAACATATTTAAATTTGTCATGGATCCCAAAGTATTAGTCGATGAAGGTAAAGTAGTTAGGTCCTCTACACTTCTTTCAAAGATTAATGAATGTTCACTTATTGTTGGAGATGGAGGCACTACAGGATACATTGTTGTATTGCTATTTGTCCTCGAGATATTACTGCTCTTACGTCTAATACGGATCATATGTGGATTATTTGTCGAGGATATAGGTCTTTTGTCTTCATGACTTGGTGATAGATGTAAGATAGCAAGGTCGGTTTCCATGGTTGTGTGAATGTACCTGAATCTGAATCTGAATCTTATAGCTTTGTATTATTGTATTGTATATCTTGATGTGTTGTAAAAAATGAAAACAGAAAAAAAAATTTGTTAGTAATATAAAAATTTGTGTGTATATATATATTAATAATCAAATATGGATGTTCTTTTATTAATCCAACTAAAAATAAAAAACAAATGTATGAGCTATGATATTAATAATAATGATGATGATAATATGGTTGTTAAAAGGCAAAAATAAATGAATGTAAGTACGAAAAAGACAAAATCACCTAAATAAATTGAAAGAATAATAAAATATAATAAAATATAATGAGAGAATATAACAAAATAATGAGCTTATTATCTTTACTTTCTATCGATGTTAACCAAAAAGGTTCAAACATATAAATTTAACAAGTAAGTAAAAATAAAATAAAATAAGTATATGAGACTATAGAAAAAAATAATAGCAAGACTTCTTAATAAATGAATGAATGAATGGGCGAGACAGTGAGCAGAAAAAGGGTGGAGTTCTTTAGTTTGATTATATCAACAAAACTTTACATTAACGTATAAAGTAATTCAAGAGGCAAAAGGGGACCAAACAATGAATATAAATATATGTTGCTCTCTCTGTGTCTAGTTTAGCACAAGTATCCCATCTATTAAACCATGTCAATACAGCCAAATTACGAACGAACAAAGTAGTAGGCAAATATAGAGGCAGACAGATAGACAGACAGACAGACAGACAGACAGAAAGCCTCATAGTGCAATGTACAATAGCGTACATCAAAAATTTAGTATAAGCTATACAACATGGGCTGTTCTGTTCTCTCGGTCTAACATAAATAATATTACTCTAGTATTACCCTAGCGTTATTATTATCAGTCTGTCAACTATATGAGACCATATTGCTGATATAATGTGGTATGTATGTAGTTTGTCAAAGTATTGTTATTACTGGAAAAAAGAGATAGAATTGCCTAACAAACGTATTATTATAAGATTAGTTAAGATTTGATAGCATCATTTCATTTCATAATCAAACTGTGATAATCCTCTGCCGACGCTTATCTCTCTCTGTATATTTTTATATAATATCTGTTACTGTGCCCTCTTCAGTCATTAATTTGGTTTCTTCTTCTGCTTCTCCCTGTTTTCTCTGCAGCCAACAAAAGTTTTTGAAATTTCTTTCGATGGAAAATTCGCTCATTTTGGTTGTTCCCAGAAGAGTGCGTAGGGTACGCCAGTTGGTGTGTGGGTTGTGTCTATTCTACAGTCTCTCTCTCTCGCTCTAGTGCAAGTGTGCCCGTGGGTAAGGAGGCGCGTGAACTGAGACAACAGTCAAACAATCAAATTGGTGGACGGACGGATTGTAGTGTTGTTCTTGGTTTCGAGTTCTGCTGGGGTCAAGAAATAAAATAGATAAATAAAAAAGAGGATAGGGTTGTGTTTTAGGGCTACTGGGCTATATCCAAATAATCATAAATACCAGGTCCATGATAAATATTAAGGATATCTCTTAAAATAAAGCTAAGCAGTGTTTATCCAAAGGTCGAAGAAAAGATAGGACGTGTTCATATATATACATTGAGAAACCTTTGTTGTTAGGTAATTAGTCAATGACGATGATACTTGAAAAAGTATTGCCATCGACAGGAAGAGGATATAATGTTTGGAATAAGTTAAATTTTACTCATCGATTGATATTCTATTGCAGATTTCATAATAATGTTGTAAATACTAGATATATCAATAATAACAATAATATGAAAATAAATTCAAACAAGTTACAACCAAAGGAAAGAATTTCTATATTACAAAATAATTTAAACAAATATTATCCTTCAATGTCGTTATTAAATAATGAAAAAATTATTCACAACAATATTACTATTGAACAATTCATTAACACTTATATAAACAATGAAAGTAATGATAAATTGGATCATGATAAACCTGATATTAACTTAAAGATTAATGGCAGAATAAAAAATATTAGAATGGCAGGTAAAAAAATGTGTTTTATTGATTTAATTGATACGCAAATTAATCAATCAATTCAAATTATTATAAATTTTAATAAATTAAATATAATTGATAATGAATTTATTGAAACTACAACTTTTTTAAAAAAAAATGATTATATTCAAGTTATAGGTTATCCTGGTGTCTCTGAAAATATTAAAAAGACTGTTTCATTGAAATGTACAATGTTACCTATAATATTAAGTCCCATTCAAATATCATTACCTAATTCATTACAAGATAATATAAAGATTAATAAAAATAGAGTATTGGATTATCAAGTGAATGGGATACAAACAATGGTGAAAAGATCTCAATTGATTAATTTGATTCGTGGTTTCCTATTAAATAGACAATTCATTGAAGTTGAGACACCAATTTTATCAGAAAAAACTAACGGGGCTAATGCTTTACCATTTATAACGAAATTGAATTTTAGTGATTCGAATTTACAATTACGTATTGCACCTGAACTGTGGTTGAAAAGATTAATAATTGGTGGATTAAATAAAATCTTTGAAATTGGCAAAGTATTTCGTAATGAAAGTGTCGATTCTACTCATAATCCAGAATTTACTATGTTAGAATTATATCAACGTTATTTATCAATGGATCAATTGATTTTATTGGCTCAAGATATGTTTAAACATGTTATAAAAGGAATGATCGAGTTAGAAAACTCTTCTTCTTCTTCTTCTTCTTCTTCTTCTTCTTCTTCTTTATCGAATGATAAAAATAATACTATACATCAATTGTATCAAGAATTACAAAATAATGATTGGAAATTTAAAAAAATTGAATTTTTACCAACTTTATCAAGGGAAATGAAGGTAGATTTCACAAAGATAGATCTTTCACAAACTCAAAGTTTAATGGACGTTATACCAATTGAAGTAAAACACGAGATATTTAACTCAAAAGAACTTCAAGAACCTGGTTTACACCTTTCACCCCAAAGAATTCTAGATAAACTTTGTGGCAAATATATTGAATCTCGTTATTGTCAAACACTATTACCTACAATCATCATGCATCACCCAACTATAATGTCCCCATTAGCGAAAATTAATGGTCTGGATGATAAAGTGAGTCAAAGATTTGAAGTATTCATTAAAGGTAAAGAGTATATTAATGCTTACGAAGAAGAAAATTGTCCACAATTACAATTACAAAAATTTGAACAACAACATAAATTTAAAAATAATGATAAGGAATCCCTAGATGTAGATTATGAGTATGTAGAGGCAATGAAATCTGGAATGCCTCCAACTGGTGGATTGGGGCTTGGGATTGATAGATTATGCATGTTATTATTTGAAAAATCAAGAATCGAACAAGTTTTATCATTTGGATCCCTTGACGATGTAAATATACAATAATGATTAGGCACATATATAAATATACATTCACTTGTACATAAAATTGCATTTATTTTTTATTTTTTTTTGATATTGTTTCTTTAAATTACGGGAACTTGAAATAGATGAGTTGAAAAGTAACGTAAATACAAAATACGCGAAATTATTAACATTTATACATAAATGTTTATGGTGCCATATTTGACGTTTGGATCATTATAAGGACAGAATATCAATATAGGATTAAACAAATCAATTAGGTTAAGTGAAATTAAATAAGAAAATGGCTGAAACGAAACAACCCCCTACGGTTCTGGCATCACTGGATAAATTACATACACAATCATATTTCTCACCTGTCCCTGAAGCTATCAATAATGTCGATTCACAACAGGAAGAGATTATAATGGGGATCGATGAAGCTGGTAGAGGTCCCGTTATCGGTCCCATGGTATATGCCGTGGCATATTGTTCACGTACTTATCAAGATGAAATAGTTATACCGAAATACGATTTTGATGACTCTAAGAAATTGACAGATCCTGTACGTCGTCAGTTGTTTAAATTAATGTACGACTCAAAAGAAATTGATGCTGTTGGTTATGCTACTACGTGTATTACACCTTGTGATATATCCTCAGGAATGTCTAGATTCCCACCTACTAAGCAATACAATTTGAATGAACAAGCTCATGATACTACGATGGCATTGATCCAGGGTGTCTTAGATCAAAATGTGCATTTATCACATATATATATTGATACAGTGGGTCCACCACATACCTACCAACGTAAATTAGAAAATAGATTCCCAGGGATTAAATTTACAGTTGCTAAAAAAGCTGATTCTTTATACTGCGTAGTTAGTGTAGCGAGTGTGGTAGCTAAAGTCACAAGAGATTTGTTGGTCGAACATTTAGAGCAACAATACATTGAAAGCACTACACAAATGGGTTCGGGATATCCTTCAGACCCTAGGACGAAAAATTGGCTTAGAGATTCTCAACAGCCATTATTTGGATGGCCAACAGATATTGTTAGATTCTCATGGCAAACGTGTCAAACTTTATTGGACAAAGCTGCAGATGACGGAGTAGGTATCCAACTAGAATGGGAAGAAGATCTAGTTAATAAAAAGAACAAGTCGATGCTTACATGGGACTATTCTAATAATAGTGATAGTATGGCATCCATACAGCAAGCAGACAAACTCATCACTTTAGATTCCTGGTATCATGCATAAGAATCTCCGCTTCTTTTTTTTTATCACAACATAATCTATAAGAACTACCGTAATTTCATGTAATTTCAAATGACTCCATTTAATTCAGCCTGTTCAAATGTGTCCGTTCATATTTGATTCTTCTAAATAAAGATGTATACGTTTATATATGTTTCAAACGACAATAGCGCCAGGCTTGTAGATGCGTTTTATGGCAACAGAAATATTTTTTTGTTTTCAAAACACAATGAAATAATACCGAGAGTTATAGAGACCGGGCAGACACATAGTTATTTGTCACCCCTTCTTTCTCTGACCATAGATGTAACAACGAACTACAATTGCAAGTTGTGATTAAAGTCAACATCAAAGCTTCTTTTTAATTAATTCGTATTGAATTAACTATTGATAATATATATCTAAACTTTTAAAAGAGTACTTTTTTTTTTCAATCTCTTAAGTAGTGTTTTGAAAAACTATCCATCTCCACAAGTCAAACGATGTCAGCACTACTCAGAACTGTACCACGTTTTACTAGAACTTCTTTGATCGCTAGTCAATTGAGATTGCAATTGAGAGGTTATGCATCTTCATACCCACCACATACTATTATTGGTATGCCAGCTTTGTCTCCTACAATGTCTCAAGGTAACCTTGCTGCTTGGTCTAAGAAAGTAGGTGATCAATTGGCTCCAGGTCAAGTGATCGCAGAGATTGAAACAGATAAAGCTCAAATGGATTTTGAGTTTCAAGACGACGGTTATTTGGCTAAGATTCTTGTACCAGAAGGAACTAAGGATATCCCGGTCAATAAACCTATTGCTGTTTATGTTGAAGATGCGGCTGATGTTTCAGCCTTTAAAGATTTCACTGTGAAGGATTCCAAACCTGCTCCAGCTGTAGAAAATATTAAGGAAAAATTAGAACCATCAACTAAGGCTACCTCAAATGTTTCTTCTATGAAAACCAAATCGGGTTCTGAAGTTACTAAGAATAAGGCATCTTCTTCAACTGGAAATCATGGAGGTAGAATTTTCGCTTCACCATTGGCAAAGACTTTGGCTTTGGAACATGGTATTGCCTTAAAGAATGTAACAGGTACTGGTCCAAATGGTAGAATTATTAAGAACGATGTTGAACAATTCTTAGAAACTCAACAGCAAGAACCTTCCATTTCCAATGCAGCATCTGAAACTGCAACTAAACAAGCAGTTGTAAGTCCATCATCAGCACCAGCTGCATCTACTACTGCTTCTTATGAAGATGTTCCAATTACTACAATGAGACAAATTATCGCGGATCGTCTTTTGCAATCAACTAGCACAACCCCATCATATATTGTTTCCTCAGATATATCTGTTACTAAACTGTTAAAATTAAGACAATCTCTGAACTCTACTGCACAAGACAAATATAAGATATCTATTAATGATATCCTTATTAAAGCCATTACTGTGGCAGCTAAGAGGGTTCCGGATGCTAATTCATACTGGTTGGCTAACGAGAAAGTTATAAGAAAGTTTAAGAATGTTGATGTGTCTGTTGCAGTTGCTACTCCAACTGGTTTATTGACTCCAATTGTAAAGAACGCAGAATCTAAAGGGTTAATCGAGATCTCTAATGAAGTTAAGGAATTGGCTAAACGTGCAAAGATAAATAAACTAACCCCAGAAGAATTCCAAGGTGGGACTATATGTATATCTAATCTAGGAATGAATTCGGCAGTGTCTATGTTTACATCTATTATCAATCTACCACAATCCACTATTTTGGCTATTGCTACTGTTAAGAAGGTCGCTATCCCAGATGCTACCGCTGAGAATGGTTTCTCATTTGATGATCAAGTTACTATAACCGGAACATTCGATCATAGAACTGTAGATGGTGCCCAAGGTGGTGAATTCATGAAGCAATTGAAGCAAGTTATTGAAAATCCACTAGAATTATTGTTATGATAGTTTTAATATTCTTTTTTAAAATAAAAGCTCCCCATGTTATATAAACACCCTCGTCTATCTGCCTAATCACATATATACATATACGTATATATCTCTAATATTCGTAAGAAGTAATTACTTTAAATAGGTTACAACTGTAATGAAGGACGGTACCTTCTTCTTCTTCTTCTGAATTCAATTCAATTCAAAGTTCCTTATGTATTGTTATAGATTCTTCAAAATCACGTTATACGACATTTATGTACCTTTTTAAACTGTCCTTCAATTTGTTAATGGGTGATCCACGGCTTCACTGGCTCACTTTTTTAGGAGCTTTCTCTGACAAGAGTAACAATAATAAATATAAAGAAAAGGGCAGAATCATTCTTTTCAGTATCTGACAGATTGGTTATAAATAAATCTGTGCAAACGAGACATATATAACTGTAACCCTTCATTAACGCAAAATAATTTAAGAATATGTCATTTCTTCCATCTTTCATTCTAAGTGACGAATCTAAGGAACGTCTAACTAAGTTCTTCAACTTAACTCACACAGTTGCCCACTATGGTTGGATTCCATTTGTACTATATCTAGGATGGACTCAAACAGCAAACAAACCAAATCTATTGAATTTGCTATCTCCTTTACCAAGTGTATAATTGCAAACGCATTACTAATGTTTTAAAAACAAGAAACATTAAATAATTATTGGTACCATCTACATGTACATATATTACATCCATATTATCTACACACACATATATAAATATCTATACGTATATATCAAACGTTAACCGACAAATATAATATCATTTTATGATAACGACAAATACAACTATTCGTTTCCAACCCACAAATTAAGACATATAAAAATAATAATTAATTAAATGATATATAATAGACTAAAAATATTCGATTTTAAAGAAATATTACTTAGTAACCTAGGGAAGCTAATTGCTTAGCAACGTCAGATTCAGCAGTAGCAGCAGAGGCGACAGCAACCTTCTTGTTGAAAGCTCTCTTCTTAGCGTAGTATTCAGCAGAGCTGACCTTTCTCTTAGCTTCAAGCTTGGCAACAACATCTTCGTATTTCCAACCGACAGCAGAAGATAGCTTGGATAGAGTGGTGTATTTTCTACCTGGCTTCAATCTTAGAACTCTTAGAGCGTTTGGAACAACAACTCTCTTCTTCTTGTCGTATGGTGGTGGGATACCTTCAAAGACCTTTAATCTTTCAAGAGCAGCCTTACCACGAGGAGTCTTATGTTGGATCATACCTCTAACAGCCTTGTAGAAGATTCTAGATGGGGCTCTGAAATGGAATGGACCATGGGTTTTGTTGTATGCAGTGGCTTTTCTCAAGTAATCGTGGTACTTTAACTTGTTTCTGAAGAATTCACCAGAGACATTTAGGGATTCAGCTCTGACAACAACGATCTTTTGACCGTTCAATAGTTGCTTAGCAACAACGGAGGCTAGACGACCTAGTAGATGGCCCTTACCTGTAAAATAGTAGTTTTCATTGTTTCATAACTTTATCTTCATTAATCATCTTTCCTAATATTAACATTTAATTAACTGTTAAATTGACTAATTAATACAATTTATATCAGATATAACTTATGTTTGTTGGGAAATATGAGATTATTGAAGTATCAAACAAATAAAAAAATATTATGTTAGTAATCTGTGATTTATTCATATTGGCTTTATTCAATAAGGTGACATCTATGCGATTATTCTAAACATTACAATCATCCATCTGTATATCTTATTTCCTATCTATATTAATAACTTTTTTTCCACTTCTATTGAATGATTCTTTCATTTGTAACATAACATGATGTATCTTATCTCTGCGTAATTCATTCTTTTAACATACCATCAACGACAACAACTTTTTCGAAAGTAGACATCTTTACTGCTTGGTTATATCTTTTATTGAAAATTTCAACCTTTAATTAAACACTACAATAAATATATATATACTTTTTTAACAATCAAGTTTACTATATGCCATAATACATCTTCAATAAAGTTGAATATTGATGGAACTTACTATCCTAACCCGGGACTACAATAGAGTATAGCATGTAGAACAGTGTCTAACTATGAGAACCATGGTAGAGAGATAATGAAGCTTCACTGGGGTTTCCACGTTATTACAGTAGCGCAACTCAACCGTTACAAGAATCATAGCCATAGTAACTTTGAATATTTTCCAGATAGTGAATAATATTTCAGAATTGGTGATGATGGCAAAAGAATTAACTTTCAAGCTGCTTACAGTATCAATGGGGCTGTGCCAGAAGGGAAGTTGTGGTGTGTACCGGGAGAGCCAACCTAACAATAGAGCAGATAGTCCCATCACCCAACGGAATGCCCCTGTCTAACTCTAACCGTAAAGTGAAGGGACCGTCTGTTTAATTTTAAATTGTTTACTGGGTAGCTAAAAAAAAAGAGTTACGGCTCATTGTTGCGGATCAAAATATTATTTCTTACGTTTTCCTGAAATGTTTGAAAAAATAAAAAAGTCTGTAAATTTGTAATGGATGTACGGATGTAGCAGTCAAAAAAGCACAATTGACAAAAAAAGTCCGAGTATGTCATTAATTAGAAATATTAAAGTTGTCATCAGTTTTATTGATAGTTTTCATATATACCTATTGTTATGTTCTATAATTATTTAAAAGAAAATATGTATTTAAAAGAAGGGTGCATTAGTGAAATGAGAGAAGTCAAAGATGAAGAAAAGTAGCCAGCTAGTTCTGTTTTTGAAATTATATTTATTCATTGACAATTGTTACTTTAGCATTGTCGGTATCTAAAATTAAATCCTTATTAATTTTTGGACCCTTCGCATCATTCGACATTTCAGGTCTTTTGATAGGTGAAGATACTAAATCTTTGGCAGAATCATTTTCAATATCTGTAGTATTACCCATTTTATTTCTTTCCTCGTTACTATTACCATTTAAAGTATCAAGTTTTGGTGTGTTATTAACCGAACTAAATTGCAACAAATTCAGGACACCAGGGGAACTTTTAACATGGCCTTGTGACTTGGCTGTAGATGGTGTAAATCTTGGATTCAAATTTTTAATGCTAAGTGTATCCATGTCCGGTTTCATGTTGGGATTGCTCGCATTTTCTTGTTTCGGAGACTTGTTACTCTGTATAGTACTGCCTCTCTCTGGCGTGTACGCCTCCATGGCAGTAATATGAAATGATTTCGAAGGCGATCTCAATAAGGAATCGTAAGTATTTGAACCATTAGTGTTCAATGCTGGTGCTGCAGAATTCGAGAGATTAATCTGATTAGCTGGTAACATCGTTGTTTGATACAATGATGTTCGTATATTAGGTAGAATAACGTCGCTATTCTCAATATTATCCAACTTAGTCTCTTTTTTTATATCAGTACTGTTTAAAGATGATACTGTTGTTGCAGTTGTGTTCGAATTATTGGTTGATGATGGCCCACTAGATGAAGAACCATAAGATGCATTATTGAATGACACCAGGGCATTGTTGTTAGCATTAAAATTTACATTGATATTTGGGTTGTTTGACCTATTTAATCCTCCGTTTGGGTTCTCTAACTGGACCTTTAGGTTATTATTAAAATTATCTTTATTGTTTTCAGATTGGAAGACGTTCTGATAATTGATCTCTTGAATCGGTAAATTTTTAGAATTTTGTTGATTAATTTTAATTATATCCCCCATATTCTGCAAATTACTCATATTGTTACCGTTGTTATTTATCATTTGTGGTAGTTGATTTTGTGATTCATTAGAATTTGAATTAGTTTTAGAACTTTTAGGCAAATTTGGTAATTGGAAATCAACATTACTATTATTATTGGATTTGTTGTGGTTAGACCGTGGAACAGGGTTGTTCGATTCCATGCCGTCATTACTATTTTCATCTGATTTATAGTTATTTGAATTTTGTTCTGGAAATCTTTGAATTGGTAAACTGTTATATTTGGACATATGTAATTGTAATTGTCTGATAACGGATGAACCACGTTTAATTTTTGATAAATTACCACTATTCCATTTATCAATAAAATCTTTTTGAAAAGCTTCACTAATTCTCCATTTCATACCTTTCCCAGGTTCATTCGGACGTCTTGGTACTTTTTCAAACGCTTTATTTAAGGATAAATTGTGTCTAATTGAATTTTGCCATCCTGTCTTTGCAAATCTATAATAAGCATAATTTGATGCAATAAATTTATAAATGTCAGCAAGGGAGATTATACCTTCTTTGCTTGATAGGATAGCCTGAGTAATCATTGTTGCATAGGAATGTGGTGGTTTCACAGTTTTATTTTCATCTCTAGATAAATCAGATGCAAAATCAATGGCATGAGGAAATCCACTTATTGATAAAGAATTATGAAATCTTGAAGAAGTTGATGAACCTGATGCAGATGATGATGATTTACTATGGTTTTTAAAATCGTTACCCATCAAGTTTGTTGAACCTTCTAATCCATTGGTGAATGCATTACCATTTGAATGAGCGGGTAAATTTTGATGTATGAATTGAGTACCATTTGGATATGGTAAATTTGAACTATTCCCATACATTTTAAAAGTTCGTGTTTGATTTATTGCATTGGAGGCTCTTTGTTCACGTTGTACTTCTTGTAATTGTTGTTGCTGTTGTCTAACATATATCGAATTTCTAATTATTTCATTCAGTAATTGGTTATTACTTTGTCCCGATGTACCCATAGCACTTAACAATCTTGGCATTAATGCTTCAAAAGTTGAATCGGAAATAATAGGTTCCGTATCAGGTAGGATAAACATCATTTGCGTACCACCAATATCTAGGATTGTCCCCGACGATAATTTCACAGCAGGATATTCTTGACCAGTATGTACTCTTTCAAAATTTACTTTTGCACCATTTCTACCTAGAACATGTAATTCCCAACCACCTTTCTCTGTATTAAATATTATTGTAGCATGTTTCCTCGAAACTACTTTCCCTGGGCCTAAATCGATATCAACGTTTGAATCAGGTTCTAATATTTGATTTGTGTTTGCGTTAGTACTATTAGTCAAAACGTTGTCTGTGTTTCTACCAATGATAATATTTAAATTTTTAACATAAAATGTCCAATCTCTACCTGCTAACTTTGCATAAGCTTGAACTTCACTAGCTAAATTTTTATCATTTGCATAAGTTTTCATTACTGTAGTATGTTGTTCAGGTTCAACCAATAAAGATATTACCGTATTTATCAAACTTTGATATTCCTGAGGAGTATGAGGGTTTTGATAGATATAATTGTAAGTTGACATTATAATAATTGTAGTATGTGTAAAATAAATAAAAAGATGAAGTAGTAATAATACAGTATTCGAAAATAAGGTTCTAATAAAATGTGGATGAATTCGTAAAAAAATGAACTAATGTAGGTATGAAATGTGAAATGCAATAAAAAATGTGTCTAATTATGATTGCAACAAAAAATAATAATAATAGTTATAAAGGATAGATCACTGTATAATTCTATGAGTGATAAACACTTGATGATATTGTTAATCGTTTGTTTATTTTTTTATTGTTTGGAGTGATCTAATATGATAAATTATCTCCCTGATAACTTAAACGAGAATAAATTTGATATATGAAAAAGATTCTATGTTGTTTGTGTATTTGTCAAATAGTTTATAATCTGTTTTCAATAAGAAAAAGTTAGATTCTTATGATAGTTTAATAAATAAATAAAACCAAAATATAATACTATTATGACACTACCAGAATAAGTTCTAAATAATCTCTTTCCTTCTTCTTTCTGAACTTGTATTTTTTGCTTTGAAGATTATAGAAATTAAAAAATATATATATATATTGTATAGTTCTTTCTCTTATCTAAGGACTAGTCAATAGTAATATTATATGTTGATAAAAATTGATATAAGTTTCCAATATTAACAGTCCTTTATTTTAATTATTTTTTATTTATATTTTCCATCACTCTAATAACAATAATAATAAACAAAAGCAAATCGCTATAGTTAAATTTTTGAATATTACTTGTTATGATTTCTGTCTTTCTGTCTTTCTCTCTTGCTCTCTTTTGTTTTCCTGATCTCAAATGTTTGTTTACCTTTCCCGTTGTAATATTGAAAAATAAAAAAATGTGTTTACGATGAATTTCATTCGCAAAGAATTTCTAGTTCTCTTCGCTTTCTCTCTGTGCGTGAACGTTATTCGTTGTTGCATCCGCTTTGTTTACAAATTTAATATATTTTAAACATTTTTTTATCTCACATTTGAACTGCTTCTACTGCAGCTGTTATTATACTTTGCTTCAAACTCTTTCTTCATTCGTTCGTTTTACTCGCTTTTCTCTCTCCTTATAATAACTAATGCTAATACTATTACGTACAACCTTGCGGACCCCTAGACTGTTCAGGTTATGTAATAGAAATAATGACAAATTATATAGCAAATGAATAAGTAAGTCTCTCTCTGTCTTCACATATTTTAATACCGTATCATGTATAATGAACTTAATAACTACAATTAGGAAGAGGAAGAAGATGCTTGGATCATGTTGGCGATATTTTGAACGGAATGGGTAGAAGTGATCGAAGGAACTAAGATTTTGAGTATACATAGTATACTAGCCCTAAGTTGTGTAACTGTGCTGGACGGTACCCCTTACACGTTATAGGATATGAGGGTTGGGTATCCGTCTTCATTTTTAGCCCTAATTTTGGGTTCATTGAAACCCTGATGCACTATATAGTTCTATTTTTTTTTTGGTGCAGTCTGAAGCTTATTGCCCTGCCCTGTCCGGTGAAAAATTCCAACAAATTGTGGTGATGACCTTGTTGGGTGCTCTATTATGTGATTAATAATCAGTAATAATGGTAGAGTAAAACGAAAATACTTTAAATGGCAGTTCATAATATAGATATATATATAGATATATATAATTATATCGACACTTATAGGTAGTTGTTTGGTTAGTCTCTATCTTCAAGTATTAAGGTCATAAATATAGGACTAATATCATTATCCCTATAACGTTTTTAGTTTTTAGTTTTTTGAACTGTTGAATTGAAAGAAGGTGATCGTTATAGCTAGTTTATTATCATACTTTTGCAGGTCGTATATATATTATACTATATTTTACTAATAAAAGAAGAAAAATGTCTGAAGTTGACGCTCTTGTTGTTTCATTCATTGCTAATGTTAATGTGAACGATGAACGGTCAAATGATATTGCAATTAAATTGACAGATTTGATTCAAAATAAAAAAATTAAATTATTACAAATTATTGTAGCATTAAAGGATAGGTTCGTTTCTGAAGATGAAAGAGAAAGAATTAAAGCTTTGAAATGTTTATCATGTGTTCTATGTAATATTGAACCTCAATTATTATTAAAGAATGATATTTCTGTATTAATTAACTTTTACATGTCAAAAATTACAGATAAACCATTGATGCTAGAATGTCTGATGGGATTAGATGCTCTTATGACAATGAAATATATTACAATTGATCAAACTATAACAGTAATGCTGTTTTTACAAAAGGACTATGTTTCAAAAGATTTTTTAGCCGCCGTAAGAAATTATCCATTTTCTATATTACAAAATATTTTCGATAGATGGGAAACTTTATTGAATAATAAAGACAAAGATAATTCCAATAAAAATTTGATAATCTTATTCATTCAAACGTATATTACTATTGCATCTGGAGAAAAAGATCCAAGAAATTTGTTAATTTCTTTCCAATTAAATAAGTTAATCACTACGAATTTCAAGTCCGAATCTATTCAATTTGCCCAAGCTCTATTCGATATTCTATTTTCATATTTCCCAATCACTTTCAAGCCTCCAAAGGATGATCCATATAAGATCTCTAATGCTGATTTGAAACTTGCATTAAGATCTGCAATTTCTGCATCTGACATATTTGCAGAGGATGCATTCAGCAATCTGATTGATAAATTAGGTGCTACTTCACCCGCCATTAAAAATGATACTTTATTAACTTTATTGACATGTATTAATAAGTTTGGTGGTAAAGCTTGTATTGAATTTTGGTTACAAATGTGGAACGCTTTGAAATTTGAAATTATGCATAGTGGAGATGGCTCTGAGGCGACTTATTTAGATCCTATTGCTCAAAATGATGATAAAATAGAACAAAATGGTTCATCTGTATCTAATATTCAAAGTAATTATCAATTATCATTAGATGTTTTAAGGGCTTTAGCTAATCAATTAATTGCATTGGATGAAATTGCATTCAATAAATATGTCAATCATATCTTGGAAGAATTGAAACCAAATTTTGAATTTACAAAGGATTTAAGACAAAGTTGTAGTATTATGGCTGCAATTGGTAGTGCCAATTTAGTTGCTTTTAATAAAGTTATAGATTTAACTTTACCTTTATTTTTAGAGAATACAACTGAGATATCTAAATTGAAATTGATGTTATTGAATTTATCCTTCTTTTTAGACTCTTATATTAAAGTTACAAAGTCTTTCAATGGTAATGAAACGGAATTGAATGAATTTATTAAATTAAACCATTTGAATGATTCCAAAGATGAAATTTTAATGATCTTGGGGATGGCTTTAACTGGTAACTCTAAGATCGAAGTCACCGTAAGAACATTATCAGTAATTCAATTCACAAAGATGATTAAAATGGAAGGTTATCTAACTAAAGAGGAGATTTCCCTGATTATCCAATATATCACCGAAACTATATTGACTGATAATAATAAGAACATATATTGTGCTTGTCTCGAAGGTCTAAAAGTGATAAGTCAAACACATGAAAGTTTGGTATATGACGTCTCTCTTAAGGAATTATTGAATTTATTACCAAATGGATTTAATGATTTAATTTTACATCATAAAGAAGATGAAATTATTCAGATTGAAGTCATCTTGAGAGTGATTTTAGACTTCACTACATCGAGACATATTCTCATTAAAGAAAGTATAGTCACCTTAACCCAAAAATTGGTTGAAATATATTCAAATGGTAATAATGCGGCTATTGATTACTGTTTCTTATTATTATCTACTATCTATTCTTTGTTTGAAAATAATTATTCTATACTCGATGAGATAAGTATCGGAGATATTAAGAATCAAACTGAGTCGTCGATATTTACCATTCTAACCAATAATAACGATAATAATTCTATCTTATTCGATAATCAAAATTTATCATTGTTATCGAATATTTTATATTTCCGTAATGTGAAATATCAAAAAAACCAGCACGAACTTGAATTAACTAGATACACAAAGATATTTGTTGAAGACCATAAAATTTTGGAAACTCCAAATCGTTTGGTTATACCATATGTGAAGATATTATCAGCTATTGATAAATCCTGTACCTTCTCAGACGCATCAGATATTATGGAAAAGACAGTGACTTTGATTCATAACAATAAAACTAACGATATGTCGAACTTAGAAAAAATCGGATACATGGAGTTGATAACTGTGATTACAAATAAATGGTTTAATGATGAGTTAGAAAATACAATTATTGAAAAATACGTTAATTGGGAGGATCAATCTACTATTAATTTAGAGATGATTGCATGGATTGGTAAAGGTTTAATAACGAAAAATTCTCCATGTTCAAATATAATACTATCTCATTTCTTAAGCTTATTAAACGACGAAAATATTGGTTTGATTGTGTCTAAACTCTTTGAATTGTTTGTAATGGATATTAATTCTATGGCGAAGCATAAAGGAATAACTTGGACTAATAATGTTAAATTGCTTTATAAACAAAAGTTTTTCAATGACGTCTTCCAAAGTCTTGTTACTTCCTATAATGAACCAAATCTATCCTTAGACATTAAATGTAACTATTTGACTGCGTTGTCTTTGATCTTGAAACATACACCTAACAAACTCGTCGAACAATTTATGAATGATTTACTACCAATGTTATTACAAGCTTTAGAAATGCCAAATTCGGAAGTTAGAATTTCTGCCTTAGACACGTTAAAAGATACCACTGAGAAATTTGGATTGCTAATAACAGAAAATATTGATACGTTATTACCAATTCTCTTAAAATTGGTTGTACCTGGTTCTAAATATAATGATGTCTCTGTTAGGTTGATGTCATTACAATTAATTGGTTTATTGGCAGACAGTGTACCATTAAACTATTTGAAACCCTACAAAGAACAGGTTATCAATGGTTTATTGTTAACTTTATCTGATAAAAAGAGAATTGTTCGTAAACAATGTATTGATACAAGGCAACTTTATTTCGAATTGGGTCAAGTTCCATTTGAATAATTTCCAAACCTTATTAAAATAAATAAAAATCATATAGATTGTATATACGTATATATATTACTAAATTGTCATTATAAATTATTTCGTTAGAAGAAGGAATTTATCTTCTTGAATGTACCCAATAATTTCATATTAAAGCTTATGTTTTTTTCTTACTTATTGTATGCTTTAGAAAATCTGTTGCGATTAAATGCAGAAATGATATTTTAAAATCGAAAGAAACATCTACCAATCATCATTTTCTTGTTCCTCTTCACTCGATGATTCTTCTTCATCGCTTAATCCAACAGGAGCAAGACCAAGAGTCAAACCAGCGTACCTATGATCAGATACATTATTACTTTCTTGTATGTCTTCCTTAAATTGTTTAACTTTCTGTCTTCTCTTATTACTTCTGGAATGATTTTTATTTGTTATTGTATTCTTTAAGATGTATTCCTGTAATTCAAGTGATTCTTCTTTTTCTTCATCATCTAAATCCCAGGATTTAGCATTCTTTATTGATTTCTTAGTTAATTTATCTAAATATTCTGCTTCCCTTTCAGTTAATTTTCCATCTAATTTATGTTTTTCAAGTACTTTTAATTTTGCATTTTTCTCTAATTTATTGTAATCAGCTTGACGTTGCTTTAAAGAATTTTTCTTCTGTAATTTTTCTTTTTTTTTAATTTTATAAATATCTCTTTGTTGTAATGCTATCATTTTTTTAAGATTATGATCAATCAATTGGGCTTTTGATCCTTTGACCTTTTTCTGTTTATTTATTTGATTTTTATTCTTATTTGGCTGAATTTCTTTCATACCTGGTAAAATTTTGGAGAGTATACCATTTACAGCAGAAGTAGCATGCAATTCAGTAACATTTGAGAACGATGACATGTTTTACCGTGAGTTGTATTAATATGTTCGTATTCTGCGAGACTATGACAATAAGTAGAATATCTACGGTATGTTCCAATGGTGTGTAATATTTATAAACAATATTCAAGATAAAGCAAAGTTTGTGTAGTTGTCATTAATAATTAAGAACAAATTGAAAAAAAAATTCAAATATCGATGAGTTCTTTCATTTTCTTTTTTGTTTTTTCATTTTTCGCTTTTTGGCCTTGCTAATTTCAGTAATGAAAATTTTTAAATAATACTGTTTTTTTTGTTTTTTTTGAGCTGTGTAAAATATATGATAGACCATAGTACGGCTGTAACATAATATCTGTATAATGATTTTACTAGAAGAAGATCAAAATTATGTTGATATGCTGTAGAGCACAAGAGTTGTGGGATATAACATGATACACTTGGTCAAAATGATCTAGAAGTAATTGAACAAAAGAATTACACACATGATATTGGTTTGAATAGATTTCTGTAAGGTAAATAACTTATTGTTAATTCCTTTGATCCATTAAGAGTTTTTCTAACCATTGCTTTGTGGTAATACTTCCGATCCTTTATACCGATGAATTTATAAAACTATATAGATATAAAAAAAACTCTAATTATTATTAGTTGTTTTCAATAGTCCAACTACACAGCTGGATGATTCAATTCGTATTCAAATTAGTCAATGAGATAATTGTATATGTATATATTTTTTTGTTTTCGGAGCTTATTCTGTATCATTCGGTATATACCGAAATGTGCGATATATTCCGGTGACCCCCAAGACCTCGCATACTGTATTTTTCAAACTTCCCTATACTAATTCAAGATTTAGTGGTAAGAACGTTTCGTGAATTATTAATATAATGATAAACAATGATTCATATTGATTCATATTGATTCATATTAATTCATCCTATAAGGGAATACCGATTAACTAAGTTTGCTTAAACTTCATAGTCCTTGGTATATGTGTATTAAACAAGTGGTGAAAGAGATGAGAGAAACTGTTGAATTTTTAAAACTACGATTTAACAAATACCATTTCCCCTCTCTCTAGTGATAACATATATGAATTCTTTCTACAGAAAAAGATAGCATATACGTTTAAATTTATAATTAGTTTAGTTTTCGTTAGGTGATTTCGGAGTTGTGATTGCAGTTATTTTTTTTCCATTTACACAGTTTAGATAATTCTTTATGAGTAGAAATAGTACTAGTAATAAGAATATATATGTAACTTTACAAGCAAAAGGAATAGCATAGCATTTTAAAACGATTCAGTTTCAAAAATATCTACATGATCTATTTTTCTTATATGATTGTTTAATATAGATGAGCAAAGATGTAGAATATATAGTATATTTGGATGGGGATATGTTGGGCGGCTCCGTTTGTGTGTATTTTTCATATTTACTTTGAATTACTTATTTTTATCGGAGCCGCACAGTCGGAAACAGTAATTGGTTTCTCGATGTGTGTGTGTGTATCCATCGGGAATTTTCGGGGACCGGGAAGTTATTTTCTTTCGTTCTCTTCTCTTGAAAAAGGAAAGTTGTAGGCAAAAACTGTTCTTCACGTCTATTTTTCCACGTAAAAAACTGAATACAAACCATTTTTGACAGGAAAGTGAACAGAATTGCTTATCTTTTGTTGATCGATGGGAGGGAAAACTAGTAAAATAGCCGTACAAATCCAACAAATAAGATAGAAGTCGGAATAAACCGCAGAATTTGTATGAAATATACTATATACACCTATTCTTTCTTTTTTTTTCAGTTGATTAGGCAAATATTTGTTAGTAGGATAGTGAGATCTACGTTATCTTTCATAATAATTTATAGAGAATCAGACAGGTTACACACAAGGTTAATGAATAATGGATACGAAATAAATAAAATAAAACACGCAATATTCCGTTCTGCCTTCTTCTCTTCTCCTGTTTTTCCCGATGAATCATTTTAAATTGAAGAAGGGCCCTATATCTTCTTCTTCAATTTTTACCTTTGCACTCTATTTCTCTCTTTAATTAATCTTCGAGAAAAGGTTTATGAAGTTGAGCTTTCTTTAATGTTTTTTTTTTTTAAACAATTGAAAAAATATTGCTTGTTTATTAGCTAGGTAGTACATATCGGTAATTTTGACTACGTAGTTATATACTTTTATCATGACTATTCCTTGAGTAAATGTATGTGTCTGTTTCGTATGTTTAGTTTAGTTTAGTTATCAAAACTTTCAAATAATCATATGTTTTAAATATATTTATTTATATATATATTCTTGATATTATAATATATTCTTGAAAAACGATTATTGTATCCATTAATTAAGTATTTTTTGTTCATTTATTTTGTAATAAATATTAACGTATAGAAAAGAAGCCAAAAGTAATAAAAAATTTGATGACAGATATATATAGTTTGCATACAGAAGAAGAAACAGGTTCTTCGATAGATGTATCCGATGCTAAAAATTATATTGAAAAAGATGAGAACGATGTTATATCGTTGGATCCAAAGGATTTAGCAAAAGTTTATTCTAAACAAAATGGTACTTTGTCTCGTATGACTACAAGAGAAATTCAAGAAAATGATTCAAGTGATAATTCAGATATAGAAAATTTTAAAGATAATAACGATAGTATTAGTACTAGTAGTGCGGCGCCTTATACTTTATTGAATTATAGTCAGAAATGGGTAATGGTAGCCATATTAACCATGTGTGGGTTTTGGTCTTCCTTAGCTTCACCAATTTATTATCCTGCTTTGAAACAATTAGAAAAAGAATTTAATTTGAATGAAGATAAAGTCAACGTTACTGTTGTCGTATATCTATTATTCCAAGGTATTGCTCCAACTTTTTCAGGTGGATTGGCAGACGTTTATGGTCGTAGACCAATTATATTGGGTGGTATGATCATATACGTTGTAGCATCAATTGGTTTAGCTAATGCTCCTTCTTATGGTGTTATTTGTTTCTTAAGAATTATTCAAAGTATTGGTATTTCTCCAACAATTGCTATTAGTTCGGGTGTTGTAGGTGATTATACTTTGAAACATGAAAGAGGTACTTTCGTAGGTGCAACCTCTGGATTTGTTCTGATTGGTCAAGGTATTGGTCCTCTATTAGGTGCTGTTATTGCCGCTAGATGGGATTGGAGAGCTATCTTTTACTTTTTGGCAATTGGTTGTGGTGTTTCATTTATTTGCGGTTTTATTTGTTTACCAGAAACAAAGAGAACTTTAGTTGGTAATCTTTCTATTAAACCAAAACATATTTGGAGTAAAGCTCCGATTACTCTTTTGCCCTCAGTACAAAAAAGATTAAAATACGATAATCCAGATTTGGAAACCTTAGATAAAAATATACCCTCATTAGATTTAATTGGTGCCCTTAAAATCACTGCACAACCTGAAATTATCTTGGCATTATTCCCAGCAGGTTTACAATTTGCCATGTGGACCCTAATGTTATCATCTATTTCATCCGGTTTAAGTGTAGCTCCATATAATTACAACTTACCAATCATTGGTGTATGTTATCTACCAGCTGGTATTGGTGGGTTATGTGGGTCTTTCTTAACAGGCAGAATCATTGATTATTATTACAAGAAAGCAGTTACCAAATTCGAACAAGATAAAGCGGATGGAACAATCTCACAGGATACCAAGTTCAATACTTTCAAAGTACGTCTACTCTGTGTTATACCCCAAAATTTCCTTGCTGTGATATCTTTCTTATTATTCGGTTGGAGTATCGATAAAGGTTGGAAAATTCCTGCTGCTTTGATTACATCATTTGTTAGTTCATATTGTGCAATGAGTACTCTATCTACAATGACTACTCTTTTGGTTGATTTATATCCTGGGAAATCGTCGACAGCTAGTAGTTGTTTCAATTTTGTTAGATGTTCATTGAGTTCGATTTTCATGGGTTGTTTCGCTGATATGAAACAATCAATGACAGTAGGAGGCACTTTCAGTTTCCTAATTGCTTTATTATTCTTAGCAAACGGTTTGACTTTCATTCCAATCATGTATGGGATGAAATGGAGGGACGAAAGAATATTGAAAGAAGAAATGAAAGCACAATTGAAAGCTGAAAAGGATCTTGAACGTCTGGATTAAAAAGAAAGTCAGGCGAAACAATAATAATAAAAATAAACTTCGTGCATGCATTTTATAATAATATTTATAACTACTAATATTTTATAGACAATTTTAATTTTAAACACATTTAATGAGAATAATGAGAAAATAGGATAACAATTCTTAATTACTCCTTAGGTTATAAATTTTGGTTAATACGGTACAACATGTTAATGACTTCGATTACTTTTGATTATAAATTAATACGTTTTATATTGGGCCAAATACCAATTTTTAGTTATGGAATTTTAGAAAACTTGGGATTCGTCCCTATTATTAGTAGTAAATGATTGTTCAATTTGCATGTGAAATATAATAGGAACTAGAATAGTGAGCAGATTGCTCACAAGCTCAATATCATTTTTATTTTTTGTTTACATTTCATTAAATAATAAAACTAATTAATTTTTTTAACTTTACTTTTTAACCAACATACAACAAAACATAAAATTTTGAAACGTAAACAAAAAATATTAATCTCTTTGCAATTAACTAGAGATCTTTTCCATCCAAATCGCAATTAATTTTGACATATACCTATGCATGTGTTTACCATTATACATATATAAAAATACATATTATTATATTAAGAAAAATTCTAATCTTTTATTTCTTGAATGTTACACTATTGTAACGATTAAATTATGTTGAATAGATATAGTGACTGACCTTTGAAAAAAATTATGCAAAAAGAAGTTGGGAATAAAAGAAAATTACAACCTAATGAGAAAAGAGATAAAACATGAACGTTTAAAGTTTTCAAAATGAAAAGAAAGGATATTTACTGAATAGAAAAAAAAAATAGTCGAAAAGATATCTTCCTATCAATTTTGCATCTATTGAGAAGCACATTGGACACCTTCAGCTTGTTGTTGTTCTTCATCATCAGAATCGTAATTTTGACCACCTCTACCAGAACGGTTGTTAGCGTATTTAGATGGATCAAATTCAGATAAAACACAATCATCAACAACAGCATCCTTTGGAATAGTTGGCAATGGGTTTCTAGCTGGTAAGATTTCTTCTAATTTCTTTAAGTTTTCTTCACTTGTGAAGTGGTTTTCTGGGAACTTAATAGTGAAATTAATAATCAAATTACCGTAACCACCATATTTTGGAATTGGCATACCTTTACCGTCAATAATTTTACGCATGTTTGGAGCAATAACCTCACCTGGAACAATGGCAACCTTTAACCAATCACCAGAAACATGTTCTAGAGCAAATTCACCACCAGCAATTGCAGTCAAAAGATCAATGTTGGCTTCGAAGATCAAATCATCACCACTTCTCTTAAAGTTCTTATGTGGTTTTTCATTGATAACAAAGACAACATCACCTGGAATAATATCTGGAGCTTGATCAGCTTCACCTTTGAAAACAACCTTTTGACCATCTCTCATACCTGGTTCAATTTGAACTTGTAGAATCTTTCTTTCATTAGCAATCTTCTTACCGTTACAAGTCTTACAACGTCCCTTTGGATCGATAATATCACCAGTACCTTGACAAACATCACATTCAGCTTGGAATCTTTGAATCATTGGACCCATTTGTCTAGTGACAAACTTAACACCTTGACCGTTACAACTAGTACATTTCTTCACAGCACCCTTTTCACCACCTCTACCTTCACAAGTCTTACATAAAATTTGTTTGTTCAAAGCTAATTTAGAGGTTTTACCTTTGTATAATTCTTCCAATGTAACAGAAATTTCATGTTTAATATCTCTACCTCTTTGAGGACCTCTTGGTCTGCCGGAGCCACCTGCACCTCCGAAGAATTGAGAAAAGATATCATCACCGAAACCACCACCGAAACCGCCGAAACCACCTGCACCAGCACCACCGTTACTTAGACCTTCTTGGCCAAATTGATCATATAGTGATCTCTTTTCAGAGTCTGAAAGGACTTCGTATGCTGTTGTAGCTGCTTTAAATTTTTCAGAGGCTTCTTCACTTGGATTTTTATCAGGATGATATTTCAAAGCAGTCTTTCTATAAGCTTTCTTGATTTCAACATCAGTAGCAGTGACAGAAACGTCTAGGATATCGTAAAATTTAGTTTCTTTGACCATTTTTGTACGTTTATTTGTATTATTAAAGAACGAATTCAGTTTGATTTAAAAGTCTATAATGAAAAGAAGGAAGAAGAATAAAATAAAATAAAATAAATTTCAGTTATATCTCGTTGGAATGTATATCTGAAAATAAAAATCTATAAGGTTAGTTATTATCAAACTGTCGCTTTAAATATATATATATGTAATATAAATATATTAAAATTTTGCCACCTTACGAATCAATGGAGTTTATGAAGTATTAATCATTCTTTTTAAAAATTTATTATATATTCTATGATGTCTAAACCTGTGCCATCATCCATCCATCGATAACCTACATCGCCCAAAACGAAACAGAAAATTTCATAGAATTTCAAAGAATTTCAAAGAATTTTTTTTGGGAAAATTTTCAAATTTTTGTGCCGTTTCTTTTTTTTTCGTGGGAAGTGAGCAGATAACCCTAATGTGGTAAACCTAGGGTTATGATTGTAATATTAGGGTTTATTTGTTGAAGAGAGATGGAAACAATTTGGCTATATTTATTTATTTGGGTGAGGGTTTTAAGGGCCTATCGAAGATTAGTTTCTCCAAGGATTTAAATTCTTAGTTTGTTTCTTGTGGAAGGAAACAAGTTAGTTTCATTTGTATTATAAAATATTCTTCCGGTTTATCAAACTCTTTATGAGCCCTCGGTTACATCCCTCTTTGCTTCGAGAAGCCCGTTCAATTCATAAATGCTTGCCGTTATTATTACCAGAATGCAGAACAATTCAACAAGCTAAACAAGAATTAAAATGGCTTATAGATGGATTTGGTAGTAGTAGCAACAAACTGCAAAGAGCTTGCATAAAACGGTATAGACATGTGCCATTACAATATATTTTAGGTTCTCAACCGTTTGGCTCATTAGATATACAATGTAAGAAACATGTACTGATACCAAGATGGGAAACTGAAGAATGGTCCTTAAATTTATCTAATTCCTTAAAAAAATCAATGAACTCAATGAACTCGATGAAATTGAATAACGATTGGAATATCGTAGATTTATGTTCTGGTACCGGATGTATTCCTTTATTAGTAATTAAGGAAACTAAAAAATTATTCGTAATGAATTCATTGAAGGTTAATGCAATAGATTGTTCACCATTTGCTATTAATTTAACAAATTTAAATTTTAAAAGAAATTTTAATAATGGATTAAATTTAAAAAATTGTAATATTTCCTTTAATACTCATAAATTAAATATATTAAATGAAGTTAAAGTAAAAAAATTTATATCTGGGGATCTTATGAATCGAAAGATTAATATTTTGACATGTAATCCACCATATATCCCTCCATTAGAATTTATCAATGATGTTAGATCATCTGTAAGAATGTATGAACCCAAACTCGCATTATTAGGAAATTTAGAATTTTATAAAAATTTATGCTTTACATGGATAAAACTTGATTTAATTGAATCATTTGTTTATGAAATAGGGGAACTGAGCCAAGCTTCATATGTACAACAAAATGTGCCTCATACGTGGGTTACTGGTGTCACCTATGACTCTAACAATAAACCTAGATGCATTTTTGGCTATAATAAAACAACTTCCACTAACTATTCTACCATCTTCAATAACTTTCTCGATGAATCATATCACCCACAATGAAAAAAAATAAAATAAAGATATTTATCAATATTCTTACCCAAATATCATACCATGCAAAAAAAAATAAAACTAATCTTATAAATATTATGTACTTTTTATTATACAATCATGCATGTTACCGAGATCATTCCCTAACATAATATCTTTATTGCTTCTCTATTTGGACACCTTCTGTCTCTGTTGCTTTAGGTTCTACCGATATCATTTCAGGTTCTGGAGCAGGAATAACTTTGTGACACCACATCAAATACCCACCGCCACCTTTCATAGTCATTAAAGGATGTAATCTTCCTCTTATTGATTGATATGGTCTACATTTTGTTTCAATGATTGTAGGAGCCAAGTAATTCAGGTCATCATACAGAGTATGGGAAAGTTCAAGTAGAATTTCCTTGAACTGACTATAACAGACAATAGGTCTTGAACCATGTACCCTTTCCCCTAACTTAGGAAGCAATGATGGCAAATGTAATGTTGTAGCGACTACAAGACTATCAAAGCTCCATTTTGTTGCAATATCAATTTGTTGTAAATGAATCTTGTGCCATTTTAATTTCCTAAAATATGTATTTTTTGCACCACTTTTCAATGCGAACACTTCTTCTCTACCTAATGGCTTGAATTCTTGTTCGACTTCTTCTACTGTTCTTGGTTCAAAATAATCCAGAATGGATATAGTGATAATATGTTCTGATATAAATTTTTCAGAATAATTAGAATATTTTAATAGGTCTAGATTTGGATGCTCATTTTCATGAACAACAACAATCTTACCGGTACTACCTGTATTTTCATCTCCACCAAACATCCTCTCTAGCATAAAGTATATTAACAAACCCCCAGTTTCATCCATGCATAAATATGTACCGTTAGATCTTATATTTGCAAGATTCAACAACATACCGATTGATTCTTCAGACATGTCCATAATTCTTTGGATGTCGTTTTTATCTATTAAATATTGTAATAACAAATTGCTACTCAAGTAATTAACGGTAAATTGTTTGTCAAATTTTTGTTTCTTTCTCTTTAAATATTTTTCTTGGGAATAAATCGTCTTCTTATCAAATGTACCATGAGATTCAATGATTCTGGAAATAATTTCATTACCTGAGGTAGATTGTTTCTTCAAGGCTTCAATATCATCTGATGTCATCTTTTGGATGTCACTGCCCAAATTTATTAAGTCCTTATTATTTTCGCTATTACCAACATTGGTTAATCCTTCATCTCTCTTAATAAGATCATCAGAAACTCTAATCTTCCCGACATTAATTTTACTCTCTTTTTTCTTTGGATCTTTAGTTTTCTTGTCATGATCTACAGTTTCTTGAGTTTCATTATCATAAAAAATCTCAAATTTAGTACCCAGCGGATATCCTATAATATCATTCACATTAAATGCCCCGAATTTACCTAAAGACACTGCTGTATTAGCTTTTAATTCAACAATCTTACATTTTTCAGACGGTAACGTAAGTATAACATGTTGATCACACGTTATTCTCCTTAGCGGATCTATTCCTTGTGTGGTCATCTTAGTTGGAAAAATCTTAGTGAGTGACACACTTTGCTGCTCAATTGCAAAATAATAAATAACAAAGTTCCCTCGTCTCTTGATATATATATCAAACTAGTTGCAATTCCTTCTAATAGCATCTATAAGTTTATTACCAGTATAAAACTTTTTTCCCTCATTAGATTTTTCGATGAGCTAACGGAGGAACCGTCATGTTTCACGGCCGAAAATTTTTCATCTCATCGCCTTTTTTCCTTTTCTTTCTACCGATGCCATCTACAATATATATAATGTCTATAAAAAGAGTTACTAATAAATGACTGTTAAAGAGTAAAATATTGGTTATACCATCAGAAAGTGACAACATTGAACGTTAATATTGTATCAACAGG
Organism: Maudiozyma barnettii; assembly: GCF_903064755.1. Lineage (NCBI taxonomy): Eukaryota > Fungi > Ascomycota > Saccharomycetes > Saccharomycetales > Saccharomycetaceae > Maudiozyma > Maudiozyma barnettii. The sequence goes on along the minus strand of NW_024545238.1, from coordinate 1,708,277 downwards.
TTAAATAATGGGTAGTAGACGTCATAAGAATAAGCAGGCCGCTCCACCAAGTTTTGACGAGTTTCAAGCTAAACAGGATAGAAAAGCAAAGAGAATCGAGGAAAGAACAAAGAGATCCAGCAATGATGTAACTGATAAGAAATCCAGTAAGAAACAAAAGACTGCTACTGATGACCACGAAAAACAACATGATCACCACAAAGAAGATAGTGAAAATAAACACAGTAAGCATAAACATGAAAAATCTCATTCATCGAAGAAACATAAGAAACACCATAATGACGACGAGGAAGAAGAAAATCACGAATTCCCAGCTGATCTGCCAGAAGTTGATTTAGAAGAACTATCCAAAGCAAAGAAATCCTTGTTCGACGATGAGGAAGAAGTCGATGAGGATCTACAAGGTGAATTTGATATGGAACAAGAATATGAAAACGATGAAGATGACAATGTTCAAGTCAAATCCATGTTTTCAGATGATGAAGACTTTGGTGAAGACGAACTGGAAGATTTGAATGCTGCCAATATGGAATCTCTGTCTCAAAAGCTTGATGAAGAAGAAGCTGAAGAAGCTGAGCAAGCCGAGCAGGAATTGGTTCAAGCCAATCAAACTCAACCAAGGGCTGATGTTCTACCTTCTAAGGAAGAAGAAGAAATGATGGGTAGTGGTCCACAAGACCTAACTTCTGTTAGAACCAGAATTATTGAAATTGTTAAAGTTCTTGAAGATTTCAAAACATTGGGTGCCGAAGGTAGGTCAAGAACTGAATATGTCGATAGACTTCTAAAGGATATCTGTGAATACTTTGGTTACACTCCATTCCTTGCCGAGAAATTATTCAACCTATTCTCTCCATCTGAAGCTCTTGAATTCTTTGAGGCCAATGAAATTGCTAGACCTATTACTATTAGAACAAACACCTTGAAAACAAGAAGAAGAGATTTAGCTCAATCTTTAGTTAACAGAGGTGTTAACCTTCAACCAATTGGTAACTGGACCAAGGTTGGTTTGCAAATCTTTGACTCCCAAGTTCCAATCGGTGCAACCCCCGAATACTTGGCTGGTCAGTATATTCTACAGGCTGCATCTTCTTTCTTACCTGTTATCGCTCTAGACCCCCACGAAAATGAACGTATTTTGGATATGGCAGCTGCTCCAGGTGGTAAAACTACATATATTTCTGCTCTAATGAAAAACACTGGTTGTGTTTTTGCTAATGATGCAAACAAAAACAGAACAAAATCTCTTATTGCTAACATTCATCGTTTAGGTTGCACTAACACTATTGTTTGTAACTATGATGCCCGTGAATTCCCAAAGGTTATCGGTGGTTTTGATAGAATTCTGTTAGATGCTCCTTGTTCCGGTACTGGTGTTATCGGTAAGGATCAATCCGTTAAAGTTTCTCGTACTGAAAAGGATTTTATTCAAATTCCACATTTACAAAAACAATTATTATTGTCTGCTATTGATTCGGTGGATTGTAACTCAAAGCACGGTGGTGTTATTGTGTACTCTACATGTTCTGTTGCAGTGGAAGAAGATGAAGCTGTCGTCAACTATGCATTAAGAAAGAGACCAAACGTCAAACTAGTTGAAACTGGTCTTGTTATTGGTAAGGAAGGTTTTACAAGCTTTAGAGGTAAGAATTTCCACCCAAGTGTGAAACTAACCAGAAGATACTACCCACATACTTACAATGTTGATGGTTTCTTCGTTGCCAAATTCCAAAAAACAGGTCCATCTCCACATGACGATAACCAAGCTAGTGCAAAGGAGAAGGAAGCTCTTGCTAGAGAAGAAGCTATGGAGGAAGGTATTATTCATGAAGATTTCGCCAACTTCGATAATAAAGAAGATGAAAAGTACATAAATAAATCCAAGAAGAACAGTCTATTAAAGAAAGGTATCAACCCAAAGAGTAGCGGTGCACCAAAGAAATAATAGCATTTCATTCATAATAATATTTTAAAATTCTATGCTACGGCACCTTTTGTACATTATTCTATTCATAATATATACGCATATATGTTCAATCATTTTATATTAAATAACAGTAGCATATCAGTTTCTAATAAGTATTTACAACTTCAGACAATTTTTTAACTCAAAACTCTGGAAGTGATCAAATCTGACATAGTTTTTTCCATACTTAGTGGGACATACGATTAGAAATAACTAATATTTCCTAATTGGTGTTCCTTTATATAATCTGCACCGAATTCATCATACTCTTTCTTAGTGATCGAGGTTTTATCAAATAGTTCCTTATTATTCCCGACCTTTACCATACCATTCCATGCATCTAAAGTTGGGTTGGAGCTTTGATGCACTGATATAGGCGTATTGACAGGTAAAAATTGAGTAAATTCTTTTACAATTCTTTCTCTTGTTCCAGGTATTCTTGAGTTACCCCCTGTTAACCATGTATTATTAACCATATTCAATGCACTTTGACTCAGTCTACTAGGTTTTGAATCAAACTTTCTTAATAATATCGTTTCGCATAATTCTGCTATTCCTGCTTGATCCAATCCACCTATGGAAGGTTGGAAAAGAATTTCAGGGACTCTAATTCTTTCTATATTCATATGCATTTGGTGTTGTTCATGTACATCCTCACCATCATGTGGGGCTGGTCCTCTAAGGAAGAGATGTAAGACCGAATTTCTCCAATCGTATTGTGCATCTAACGTATCCTCTTCTGTAAAGTTTGGATCAAACTCCAGAAGCTGACTCTCCAACTCAAGGATTTCACGATAATCCTCCTCAATCAGTTCGTCCAATGCTTCAGGATTTTGGGTAACATCATTATAAACAGACCAATCATCATCGTTAGCACCAAATGTATCATTTGGATCATTATCGATAGTGGCTTGTTGCCTGCTTCTCTTCGATCCCGATTGTGGCGTATCCTCTGCTAAATTCGCTAAATTCTTCATTCTTTTCTGAGAAGCTTGTGATTTACGATCTTTCATATCTTCTTTCAATTTAACTTTATCTTTTCTCTTTTTAACCACTACCGCTAGCTTTCCTCTCTTGTCTTTAATCCAACCACCCAGGTTTGTTTGTCTCCACTCCTCTTCTCTCTTTTTAGATTCTTCTTCCTCTTTTTGACGTCTCAATTTTTCTTCTTTGGCTTTTTGTCTAGCATCAAAACTTGCCTTTAAAAATCTTTGCTTCCTCTTCTCTTTTATTTGTTCCTCATTTAAGTCAGCGTCTGGAATATCAACTAGATCAAATTTGTGTTCTTCTTCTTCAGTATTATCATCTGCCCCGTCAGTCTCAATAGCTTGTGCCTTTTTTAAGGACTTTTCTAGGTTATACATATACTTTTTAAAATCACGTTCATCATCAAATCCTGCATTTTGTAAAATCGAGAGAGCTGCCTTCTTAGATTGATTGACCAGTTGTTCTCTTACCTTTGAAAAATACTCATATTCCTCAGTCTTTTGGATCAACTTTTCTATTCTCTTCTGCTTAGCTTGCTCCTGTAATCTTTTACCGGTTTCTTTTCTCTTCTCTGCTTGTATTCTCAATTCTTCTTCAGTCTTCTGAGGTTGCAAAATCTCAGTAAATGGAGCTTCAATAACTATATTTTTATCAGATAAATTATCTAATGTCAAATAATGATCGATATCTTTATTATAATCCTGAGAGGTGTAACAATAATTCTCGTACATCTTCCTATATTGATAACCGGACAACTTAGTTGGGAAATATGGGTACTTCAAAGTCATTACGTCCGAAAGGAAGTCTATCGCTTGCGATCCACCACAATCAATTCTCTTAGATTCAGTCAAAATTGCCTTCCCATTAACAATTGGTATGACGTTAGTATCTTGATTACCACAATCAATTACAATACCGTCTTTATCAAGCTCATTATTTGCATAATAAGCGAACAGACTATCAATACCAAACGTAACCTTCGACATATTAAACGATTCAAACAATATTTGATACCAATTGTTTCTTTGAGATGCAAGACATCCCAATCTTTCATTAATTAGAAGTGGGTTTCTTACTCCATTATCAGATACTACACCCAGATGGTTAAATGTATACTCCATAATATCTTCAACATAATCCCAGTTGGTTATCAAAGAACCGTCAAAAGGAGATTTCGCCTGAGAACAAACTGTCTGGTCTAACAAAGTATCATTACCAATATAAGTAAAAGTATGTGCTAACTTACGATCCCGATACCTAGTCAGTTCATTGATAAATACATGCGAGGGACTGGCTTGATTCACATATCCAGCTCTAACATTAAATGAACCAAAGTCAATGGCAATTGGTGTTTCTGGGTTGTAGTTATTGGTACTGTCAAATGGTTCACATTCTTCTCTCAGAGGTTGGTCTTCTAATACTGTGACATTCAATGGTGTAACAGAACCATCTCTAGACATTGTTTCTATTATGGTCAATATAGTACTATATGTTATTATGAATTATCGTCCTAGCCTTCACAATTTATAATTTGATTTACTTAATCTGAAGATCGATAATATATCTTACTAACTCTTCAACAACTTGCGATTTTATATATATACAATCATTTAAGTTCGCACATGATATTAGAAGATATATACTATTTTGTTTTTTCTGTCTACGTTTCTCTTTTGCTAATGCTCTGACCGCTTTGTTTTAGAGCAAAACTTCATTAAAAATCAACAAATATTTAGTTTTTATTGCACTAGACTACAAACAACCTATTACATACTCTATCTGAGGTGGTAGACCTAACAACTATTGCAATTATTTCCACTTGATAAATATGAAGATTATATAATAGAAAGGACAGGAAAGAACGAATAATTATCTAGATTATTTGACTTTACTGATGTGAAGGGTATTCCACCAGAATGACACATTGCATGCCAGAAACAAGTGAGCATAAACATCAACATAGAAATAGTGAAGCAGGTAATAACGAGAGTATTCTATACTTATTTAATCCCTTTTAATAAGCACTCTATTCAGTGAGATATCTGCATTTACACATACCAATTTGAGATTACTTACATCAAAACGACAAAGAGGGCAAATTAAATGAAGTAGATGACACGGACAAAACCTGTCAATTGAACCATGTGCCATTAATCTTCCGCAAGATGCATGCCATTTATTTTGAGCAGTATATTCTAACCAAGATGAAATGCAATTTTTATGAAAGCGATGTTCGCAAGGTGTCTCCACAATAATATGAGGAAGTTCTAATTCTTCAGAACCTGTCGCTTCGTTAATGACCTCTGAATCTGTTAAATTAGACGAATCTGATTCTTCAAAACTCTTGTCCTCATCAGGAATCTTTGAGTGTCCTGAACTAAACGAAGCTGATTCCTCTGAACCCAACTCCACAATATTTACTTTTGAGTCATCTTTTTTAAAAGATTCAAAGCAAAAACCACACCTGTCGTCATCTTCGAAAATACATTCCACATCAGTTAATACTCTGAGTTCATCCACAGTAACGTGTGATGTTTCAGTCCCTTCAATAGGCAAACCATATTTTTCGATTTTATTTGTTGACAGTACAAAACCATGAAATCCATCACGTTTACCACCTATTTCGACTATATTTGATTTATATGAATAAGTAAAAACCTTATTCTCTTCTTTTGGGCAGTCATTCTTTCCCTTTCTGTGGTATTTTCTTCCAATTAAACGTCTCTTAATGCACGATAGGTAATTCTTGAAAAAATCACGCTTCATATTGGTGTATATTATTATACTTTGGTAAACTAATATCTATGAGATAGTATCAACTAATCTCATAGATTACTTAATATACAAAGGAAATACAATAAGACGAAAACTGTTACATAATAAGAAAAGATCAATTATATACCATACCAATATAAACGATTTCGGTTAAAAGTTTCGTTTACCCCAATTGAGTTACCTCTTAATAATTACTTTCAGTTGCATGTTTTGTTTTATCAGAGGCTTATCTATAACACCTCACTCACAATATCCTAACGATTGCTCAAAACGAATTTTTTTTGTTATGTATCTTATTACATTATAATGGATAAGATTAAACTAAAATGGGTAAAATTACATCACTCCAATATTTCACTAGTCTTTTGACTAATATTATCAAAATATACCCAATTAAGAGAGATAAGAAAATAAAAGGGGAGATTTAATGAATATGGCCGATCTTAAAATTTCATCAGAGTGGGGCAAAAATCGTTCTGCTAAAGAGGGGATTGAAAATAGACTAACCATCTTTTGCACATATTATCATTTATGTAATTATTCAAAAAGAAGGAGCATCAGGTGGGAACAGATTTTATAATTATATAAATTATATATTATCAGTGAGCATATCCTCTAAATACATGGATGGTGTTTTCTTATGTCTTTGACTTGCATTTTTTGTTGGACTTGGGGGCGTACTACTTGTCAGGGTTAATCCCATGGAGGATTTATTTCTTGTGTGATAATGAATATCTTCGCTAATTTTTTTCTTTCTTTCTGGTGAAGCAGCTCTCGTAGGTTTATCAATATTACCTTCCAAGAAGGTAGAATCGACAGATAATGTAGAAAAATCCCCCTCATTCATTGTATTATCAAGGTTACCAAATCTAGAATTTCTTCTTTTATACTGTGTTTGTTTTTGGCTTACTTCTAATGTTGGAGATATAAATAATGAACTCCTATTATTGTAACCGAATGCATCATCCTGAATAACATTAAATACTTGTTGTTCAGGTTCCCAATAGCCGACAGATATATCATCATCAATAAATGGTTCTCTCGTGTTACTACGAGTCAAATTAAACAAAGATGTTTTGCCAGAGATACGTCCATTAGTTGAAATTTTTTCGTCTTCTTGTTCGAAGTTACTACTATTATTATCAGAATAACTACTTGCCGTAATTTGAGTCATTAAAGAGTTTTGAGGTCTATGACCAAAACTAGCATTATTATAATTGTTATTGGAATTATAAATATTCCTTCCGTTATTACCTGTCAATTGACCATTATACTTGGTGTTTTGATGTGATATATATGTTGAAATAGCCCACCATACAAATATAGCCAAAAATATACCACCAACACATGCACCAACCGCTATGAACACCGTTCCACGAGGTGGTAGATCAATCATTTGTGCAATATGTGGATTTCCATAAGGGGAAGGTGGTGTAATGGTAGGTGTCACGGTAGCAGTTGATGATGATATGAAGGAACTCGAGTCTAACAATGATATGGAGTTGGAGAGCAAATTAGTCAATGTCTTTTGTGATTCAATTATGGAAGACCTTACAGTCGTAGAACTTGCTGTTATGTGTGTAGCGATGCTAGATGATAATGATGGTGATGACGATGTTGTGGTAACCAGCTTTGGTAAACCTCTTTTACCAATGTTGCTACTAGTGTAATAAACCATATTGTTTTACCGTATAGTTGTATTCTTGATACCGTTTCTTGGTTTAAGTCGTACGTAAATTTATCTGTTTCTTTTTATAATAAATAGTTGAATTATTGTAGAAATATCAAAGTGATTATGTCAACAAACCAAAATATAATAAATTATATAGAAAATGTTATTGGTTACAGTTTAAGGATAGTTTAAATATATTGTATTAAAATAAGAAAATGCGAAAGCATGCGTGTGACCTCAAAGAACCGTGACCTCGTCACTAAGCTACGATCTGTGAAAGTTCAAAAATAGCAATACAACAAGACAATACAGGATGGCAACGTTCCCCCCCCC
>NW_024545238.1:1663385-1697979 GCF_903064755.1 Maudiozyma barnettii | reverse complement strand
TATATATATATATATATATGTAATATGGATATCAATTAATATCCGTTATAATAGTAATAATAATCAGAATAAATATTAGCACATGCACGCCACCAACCCATATAATTTTCTCGATGCACGTAATATTACACGTCTACTTTAAGTAAATAAATATTTTTTTATAGACACACTGCCCAATTTTGATGTTTACTTGTAAAGACAAAACACCTCCCTGTTGTAGGATGTACTACTGTCTTTTATTATTACTATCATCATCAACATCACCAACTCCATGTACATGTATATACATAGATATACATATATATAAGCATTAAGAAGACTTTACATAGTGAAAGAGTTAACTGTGTGAATAATTATAATAAAAACACGCTTCTCTAACATATATTTCTTAGAGCACGTTTCTTTCTATTACTGTATGTATTGTTATTATAGTAGCGAACGTAGTCTGCATAGTGTATTATTGGGTGTGAGTTGTTCTTCATGCCATGCCATGCCATGCCACTCAACAAAGTGGGAGTTCACTTAACTTTACGAATACAATTGTAATATAATCAATAGACAGAAAGCAGTATAATCCTTTATTAGAGTGAATGAATGAATTTAATACACGCACGATCATTACAACGTACGTACAAATAATTTCCCTTATTGAGTGATTCTGCAACTCGCGATATGATTGGTCCAAAGCGAGCATCCCCCATCGTTTTCTTGTGTCCGACACCCGTCCCGTCCCCTTGTTGAGCGTATCCTGCGCACGCGAACATCTTAGGGGTACCCTTTTCTCTCTCGCTGCTCGCTCCTCTCCCGCAACGCAAAGCGAGTTTCAACGGAACAAAAATGAAAATTGTGTGGAATGATTTGTTCGTTGAGTTGCCGTACCGCTAATGCCGTACCCTAAGCTAGGGCTTTGTGTCGTCCCGAATGATTGACACAGGGTTGGACAATAGGGCTACCCATAAAATGATACAAACCAAAATTGTTGAAAAAATGTTCGTTTCTTCACCCGCAAACTATTTTACATACGTGGTGCATACTGGGAGGGAGTGTGTGTGGAAAGGGATTTCGGTGATTACCAGTAGTAGAAAATATTTACCTGTAGTAATAATGATTTTAATAGTAATGGATACTATCAATAGTGAAAAATAATAATAATAATAATAACAAAGAGTGAGCTTTTTTTTTGACACTTGCTTGTATTTGTAAATAAAAATTACTTAAAGTCACATCTTTATATATATGATAGTATATATACACACATACATACATACATTAGAAGTATATGTCACATATCTAAAAGAGGTAATATATATCTATCATTGACTGATGCCTCCACAATCGTTATCTACAAAGAATAACACTGACGATAACAATACTAATATTGAAGATAATAATAGTAATAATGACACTGAAAATAATAATAATGATGACGAACAGCATTTTATAGTGGAGACAGAAACTGTTGAAGCACCAGTAGTGAGCACGCTATTAAATAATAATGTTTCGATCATTCCAATAGAATCATCATCATCAAATGTATTGAAAAAGGATAATAATAAAAATATGCCTCATCATCAACAACAACCATTGACAGAAGAAAAGGATGAAATATTACATCCGTATACACATACTCTGTTACCTATTGGTGATCGAACAACTGATAATATCGATGGGTTGTCCGTAGATGGCAGTATTATTAAAGAACCACCTTTAAATCACGTTACAATGTTACCGGATAGTAAAATGATACCGAAGGATTTAAATACAAATTCAAATATAAGCTTGAATTTGATTGACAATAATCCTTTATCATCACACAATCAAAATCAATCATCATTACCTTTGAAAAATAAAAAAAGTTCACTTTTAATTGATTCAAATTTAATTATAAATAACACCGATAATAACAATTCGTCCATTACTAATGTTGCTACAGATAATAATCTTATTGGCACCATCATAAACGAAACAGGGAATTCACCATTATCTAATGATAACGAGATTACTACAAATACAACAACAACAACAACAAGCACTACTTCTACCTCTAATTCTCCACAACCACTTTCTTTAGTAAATGGTTCAAATAGATTACAATCTGCAACTTCAATCAAGAAAATAATAAATTCAAATACTCCAAATAATACCGTCACAATTGGAAACGCACCTTTACCTGTGGCTAGTAATAATATGATTAAAGAATTACCTTTGGATAGTAAGAGAACTACAAAAAACTTTGAGAGACCACCAATGCATTCAATGAATTCAAGAGATGTATTAATGACAGAAAAGAAAACCAATCCTTTAGTAATGTCAAATAATAACAGCACGAATAATAATAATAACAACAACAACAACAACATTAACAATGTTATGACAACTGCTACCCATAATAATAGTGATGATATAAGCATAGCTAACGATATTAAGATAACGAAGGGTAATAAACTTACATCTGAAACATCGAGGGACAATAATAACAATAACATCAATTCTAATGTTATCAATGGCCCATTAACAACCAATACTGACACAGATAATATATTTACCAAAAAACCTACTCCTAGTGATATACATAAAATTAATGAAAACAAATTAAATCGTGGTGTTCATCCTATGATAAACAAAAGTACAGACAATCTGACTCATCATAATGCACTCTCTACTGATGATCTACATTCTCAACTCGATGATTCTAGTCAGAAACCAACAAAGACAGATTTTTTCGCTGCAAGGTTAGCGTCTGCAGTTGGTGAAAATGAAGTTAGTGATTCAGAAGAAACATTCGTATATGAATCTGCTGCAAATTCTACAAAGAATAGAATATATCCTAGTTCAAGTAATCACGTTCCACAGGCAAGTACAACAGCTAACAATACGCAACATCCTTCTGTTAATGGAAGTGCCGATATACATTCTATGACTGGAGATGTTTCAGAACCACAACATGGTGTTATTCCAAAGATGAGTGCTCCACTCCTGAATAGTAATAAAAAATTAATGGCAAGGCTGAAGAACCCAAGGCATATCAGTACAAGTGGAATTCCTTTATCAACTGCCGGACCAAATAATATTAGTGCTACTGGCAGTCACATTCCAACTAATTATCACCAAAATCCACATTCACATTTGAATGGCTATTCACATCCATCTGTATCACATCTTCCTCCAATATCCACTACAGTAGGTTCTAACCCAAACACCATAAACAATTCCGATAAGATCATAGGTTCTCCTGTAACAAATCTAAATCCGAATTATTCAGGAACCACACCTACTAAAATGAACGGTAGTCCCAATGTCAATAATCAATCCAATAGTACACATACACCAGGAGAAGAATTATCAATAGTACGATCATTTAATAAAACAAACAGAAGCCATCCACAGGATATGCGTCCTATGAGACCATATATTCTAGATCATCCGAAATCACCAAACAAGAGATCAAGTATTGCTTCGTTAACTAAATCTAGTATAAGTCAACAAAGTGCTTCGTATTTTCCACCGCAACAGTTACCACCACAAAATACCACTTCTAATGGAATAGGGCAACGAGCAATCCCAAATAGTATCACTACATCTTTGAGACAAATGGCACCAAGTTCATTACAACATAACAATAGCATCAACAGTAGCTCAGGAATGAATTCTGAAAATAAGAAAGGATTAAGGACAACTGTATCAAAGATATTTGATACAAACGAAACTCCTTTAAGAATTTATTCTGGTGTTCCTGATAATGTGAATCTTGAGGATTTTATTGATCAATCTGATAATATGGGAAGTATTGGAAACGGAAACGGCAATAATATTAGTAATAATAACAATACAAATATTCCAATGGTGAATAATCACAATAGCATCTCCGGAAGTATGCATAATCATTCATTAAATGGTCTGAATAATCAAAATAGTGTAAAGATAAACAACTATATGAATTCTAATGATGGAAAGAGAGTAATGAGAAATAGTATAAATGGATATCAACAGTGCGACAACAACAACAACAACAACAACAAAAATAATAACGGAAATAATAGTAACAATGGTCCATATTATAATGAACGCCATGGTGATAACGAGAATCATAATGGATATCAAAATTATGGTAGCATAAACAATAACAAGGGCGACTATATATATAAGGAAGCACTACCAATCAGAGAAGAAGATGAAGCCGAGTACAGTAGTTACAGGAACTCCCATGCTAACAATAGTAATGGAGGCATCCCCAATGAGCTAGGAAATTATTCAAAGGATTACTCCACCCGAAGTAATAACGACAACAGTAATCATATCCGTAATACAACTGAAAATGATGATCTACAATCCATGTTTTATTATAATCATCGTGCCAACCTTGAAGCTCGTCCTGAAATCTCTGATTATGAGGACGACGAAGATGATGATGTTGGTGAGGACGAAGGAGGCAACAGAAGCTTTTTCGCAAGACATAATTTCTTACCCTCACAAATGCATTTTACTGGGAATCGACACCCATCTTATTCGTTTAGCAAACAACCCCCAGTGCAAGGAACGTTTTATGATTATACAATGTCGCCAACTCAACAACAAATGGGACATACTAATGAATATACTGCATTGCGTGGCGGACCAGATCAACTTGCACCCGCTATGACGACAAGAAGAAAATACTCTAGAAGTAATAATGGCTATTCTCCACACGATTTCTACGGAAAGAAATCTACATGGTCCAAACTGAAATCTGCATTTTATTTCTCCTTTGTAATGACTGTTTTAGTGACTATTGGATTTATATTTGGTTTCATTATTGCTACAAATAAAGAATTACAAGATTTTAATGTCGTTCTTGTAGATAATGTTATTTCTACTACTGATGAATTATTATTTGATATTACCGCATCTGCATTTAACCCTGGTTTTTTTTCAATTTCAATATTTGATTCAGATCTTGATATTTTTGCGAAGAGTGACCATATTCCTAATGATGATGATGACAACGGAGGAGATGGTAATGAATCTGACCCATTTAAAGATCGTAATGAGGACTCTACGGAGACTATTTTCCTTGGTACTGTTAGTAAATTAGATCCTGAATTAAAATTCAGTGGTGGATTTTTCAATAGGAAATATGATGTATCAATGACGAGTTTAAAGATAAAGAATCCCGCCAAAAACGAGGATAAATCGGGTAGGGATAACACTAGAAGTTCCAACCAACAAGAGGATCCAGATGGGTCCGAAAAATGGGAAGAGATTATAAAATATAATTATGATCTTATCATACGTGGGAATTTGCGTTATAAAATTCCATTTTTCAATAATGATAGATCGATTGCAGTTCAAAGGACAGCTAACGTTCCAAAGGGAGACAAAGACAAAAAAATGTTAACATTTTAATGTTTTTATGTTTATCTAATATTCTCTCTCTTTCTCTAAACCACATTCTATATTCCTATATAAGATTACAAAGATAATCAATCAAGGCCAAACACTTTATTAAATCGTACATAATAAATTAACAAATGCTTCGCATCAACCTCCTTACCTTGCCCAGTCGAATCTATCCACATCACATCACGTCTATATCTTTAGCTATTGGTACCTCTTCCTCCCAGTTGGCGTATTACTACTATTTTGATTATGTAAACCAAATAAGAAAAGACAACTAAATCCAGCAATTATTGTACGGCAGTTTCTTTCTCTTTGTCTGCGAGTGGTATGGTCTCCCCTTCTGGGCTATATTTAGCTTTTTCTTTCTTCTCTCCCCATCGAGCCTCTCCCTCCCATGGCGGTCTCTGCGGGATTATACTCTCTGAAACCCCATTGTCCAAAAGAGGTAAAGAAATTGAATGAAAAAATTTGAGAGAAAATCAAATTCGGTGGTTTCTCTCTTCCTTTCTCTTTAAATGATTTTTTCTCAATTTGGTAAGAGTAAAGTTAAACACCGTATTTGGGATTTGAAATTGGTGACAGATTAATAAAGCCAAGCAAAAGATAATAGTAAATCATTTTCTTTATTTTAGAATAACACAACTCAATTCAGTTATAGAAATATATATATATAGATATATATATACTTAAGGAGAGTTGTGGAAGGTACTAACAAGGTAAAGGAGAAGTATACGTTTCCGTCCATTTGGTTCGATATTCACACACACACACACACATCCACAAATATATATATCAACACATTGACGTCCGTTTAATTACATAAAACCCAAAACTCACAGAATTAGATTTATTAAATTTTGACTCATACCATCATTATTACTATATTTTTGTTTTTGAAAACAGCTACATAAATATCAACTGAGGTTTTCTGGTATATTTCGTATAATGTTTCCTACCACTCACGATATTAAAATGTCGTGTAATCCAATATATAACCCACAGGATAAATCAAATTATTACACAACTGAAGACAACAATAACAACTTACAATTAAATCCCCTTTCCGGTGGGTCCGTATCACTAACGAACAATAACGAGGATTTTACATATAATGATAATGAAATGAATTCTATGAAATTAGATTTAAAAAATATTTATAAACCTCAACTGGATAATAGAACAATATATAATATTGGCCCTAAAACAAAATCATCTTCGTCATCTTCATCATCCATCGTTTCAAGAAAAACTGATATATCTTCGATATATTCACTCCCTATATATAATACCTCCAATTCAAAATTATCCTTGAATAGATATATGGCCACAATATCCACAATTAATACTAATAATAATGATATATCTCCTTATACATTCAAAGATCATTTAGTCTCCCACTCAGCCATTCCAAAATTAGCAAAGAGACCACCTTTGGTCAGAAACCATTCATTATCTTTATCCATAAAGACACATAATCTTTCGACTAATACTAGATCCAGATCAAAGACACTTACAGCTACTACTATTAAAACACCTGTTTCTATCACAAGTAATAATAACCTCTATTCAACGAATATTACGAACAGTGACGATAATAAAACAGCTTGGTTTCTACCAGGCATGCCTTTCAATGATATATCTAGTGAGGATGATAACAATTGCAATAATGGTATTGATATACCTAGTCCTTTACAAGAAGAATTACCGATATACCATCATAGTGTATATCAAAATGGGCCAATACAAGTTATTTCACCCAATATATTTCTCTATTCGGAACCTACATTAAATGATATACTTAAATTTGACGTAGTTATAAATGTCGCTGAAGAAGTTGAAAGTTTGGAGACTAGGATTCCAAATGATATTAAACAATCAATAGAATACCGTCATATAAAATGGTCTCATGACTCAAAAATAGCTAGAGAGCTTAATCACATAACTAATGTTATTCACGAGGCTAGCAACAGTGGCATGAGGGTTCTTGTACATTGTCAATGTGGGGTTTCAAGATCAGCATCTCTTATTGTTGCTTATATTATGCGTTACGATAAACTTCATTTGAATGAAGCCTACAATAAATTAAAATTAATAGCAAAAGACATTAGCCCCAACATGGGATTAATATTTCAATTAATGGAATGGGATGAAATTTTAAATAATAAGGAATAGATAATTTATCATAATTTTACCTCGAAATAATGCCTTGAACGGTATTATCCACATCTGCATACAATCAATGATTCATAAATTATACCCTTTTTTTTGTTACGTTCAAATATATACCATTAATATATCATATATAAATCAAATGTAATAAAACAGCATTTTTCATGATTATGATCGTCTCAATCTTCTGTTAAGTAAAACATATTAGATAATTTCGTTATTGGTCCTGTCTATAACTGACTTGTGCGCCTACTTTATAATCGTTGGTTTCAAATGATTTGAATTGCACTTGTTCTCCATCTTCAATCTCTTTACTACCAGAATCTCCCCAATCTAATGGAACTTTTGCATATGCATCAGTATAAGCAAGTACATTGAATGTATATTTTCCTTCATTTACTAATTCAGGTAAAAATGTTACACTTGCAGTAATTTGCCTTATTAATGATCTTATCTGCTTCTGGGTTGTTTCGGGATCTATCTCTATCATTTGTTCATTGTTATCATTTTCAACAGTATTCCCACTATCTAGTCGAAGAATATCGAATGCCCAACGTTCAACAACATCACCAGTATCTTTATCTATTACACATAGTACGAGCTTGGTACATTTACCACCAAGGATCCATTTGTGGACTTGTATTAATATTTTCCGAATATATGCCTTCAGTTCTTCATCATGGGTCTTCAATAATGTCAAATCATACTTCTTTACTGTAGTAAAATCATCAGCAGCATATATTCCTCTTTGATAAAGAATCGAATTGATACTATATTCGAAAAACTCTGTAATTGTTCGAGTTGATCCTTTTAATGATATACTTTTACCTGACGACATGCTGTATGAAAATAAAAAGAAGGAAGGAATTTGATATCAATCAGTATGTTAATAGTTAATTTATCTTTTATTGTTGATTAGATCTCAACGATTCGACCTTTTTAATTTTTTAAATAATGAATTAGTTTATTTTATTTTGTTTTATGTTTTTTTGTCTAATACGTAATTGCGATAAACAATGGAATACTTTGATACCAAAAATGTTTCATGGAAGAAATCAAAACAACCTAACAACCGTTTTATTTGAAGAATAAGAAATAATTGAGCTTAAACTATTGCTTAATTAGAATAAAGTCGACTGCTCTGGATAAATAATTTACAATAAAAATGGTATGACTAATAAATCTGTTATGATTTGAATCTATTATTTCCAACCTATATTATCTTTACTAACACTTTTAATTTGAATAGCATGGGATAAAAAGGAAACAATACTCGAGAGAAATTCTAAAACAAAAGCGTTTGCAAGATCAATTGAAGATAAAAACATACAATAAACTCGTAGATGAAACGTTAACTATTCGTGATAACAAGATATTTACCTCAGAATCGTTACAATTAACCAGCAAAGTCCTAGAACTAAACCCCGAGTTCAATACCGTTTGGAATTATAGACGTGATATTATATTACAACTACAGGATACTGCTCCTCCTGAGTTTTGGGAGAATGAATTACAATTCACAATGGAGAAATTAAAGAGATTTCCAAAAGTTTACTGGATTTGGAATCATAGAATATGGGTATTAAACAATTATTCTCAGGCATCTACTAAAATATGGATCCGTGAATTATCCATAGTCGATAAACTGTTATCGATGGATGCCAGGAACTACCATGGTTGGCATTATAGAAGGTTGATAGTTAAAAACTTAGAGACCTTAAAAAACCAATTGATGGATAAAGAAGAATTGGGATATGTTACAACGGTTATCAATAAAAATATCTCAAATTATTCAGCATGGCATCAAAGGGTTCAACTAATAACCAACTTGTTTAAAGAGCACGAACTAAACAAAAAAGAAATGAAAAAAATGGTATTGGATGAAATATCTTACATAACAAATGCCATATACACAGATGCCGATGATCAATCTGTTTGGTTTTATACAAACTGGTTTATTGAAAACGACATTGTTCGTTTGGTTTTGACTAATGAAGAGTACATGAAGATGTTAGGAGAGATGAAAGAAAATATTATCTTAATTAATAACGATGATTTGGAATTTTCTGGTAAAGAAAACAATTGGTGTCTGAAGATGTTGATTGTAATCGAAGGTGCATTGAAATCTACTGGCCATGCTGTAGAAACAGATCACACAAAAGAATACCTCAATAAATTAATCGATTTAGATCCACAAAGGAAAAATAGATATTTGTATTTATTGTCAAAATAATATGACTTCAACCATACTCTCTCTAAAATGTGCTAATTACTATTTGGAAGCATATAAAAAGTGAATATAAGCTATTTAATGACTTGCATTTTATATTATCCTTTTAGTGAAGGAAGATAATAATGTCTATATATATATATATATATATATGCTATTTATGCTGCGTGTCATTGATAGCGTTATATTCATCAATGACCAACTTGGAGGATAATACATGTCTTCTTTCCCTAACAGCCGTACTTCTAATATTGTTTAAAAATGGGTCTCTATTGATATCCTCATTTTCGAGTTCACCTAACCCTCTTTGACGGCCAGTATTCTGTTTCAATTCTATAAATGATTCAATTCCAATATGAGGATAGTTCGGTGGAATATTTGCTTGTAAGTCACATATGTCAAACGTATTGATATAAAAATTTGAAATTTCAAAGTAAGCTTCATTAACTGAACTTTCGTTAGTTTCAAAGAATGAATAATCTACTTTAGACCATTTTGTGTTGTTGTTTTCATTGGCACTATTATCATTTTGTAAATTGAATAGTTCAACTGAGATTTTAAGTATTGCAATAGCAATACAATGCTGTGGAACAATTAATAAAATATCTGATTTGAGGACGTCATATGCAATCAACCAAGCTAAATAACATACATTAGGTTCTAGTTGTAAACTTTTCCCAATTTTAATGATATATTCGTCTATATGTAAGAAATTATTAACCCTATAATCGAAGGAACAGGATTCTAATATTCGTAATTCTGTTTGCCATATTCTTTTTTTAAATGTTTCCATCATATCTTGATTAGCTTTTAATATTTTCCTCACTTTATATGACACTTGACATATTTCATTAACTTTTTTCAATGTCTCTGTTTGTTTACAACTTAGTACAAGACAACTTGTTGCTAAGAGGTATATCAGTTCAGTTTCGAATGCATTAAATAAATGATATCTTTCATAATAATAAATGGCGGTTTCAAGCGTCTTTCTTGGAAGTTTCAGTTGTACACACATATCGCTCAAATATTTGATAATTACTAACTTTTTCTGTGAATATGATCGTAGATCCGAAATGGTATTCTTCTGGGCTCTGGATATCTGTTTACGAGTTAGGTAAGGCCTTGATAATATTAGCTCTGCTTCAAATGCTGATGACATCTTTGTTTGTACGTTATTGAATAATTATGAAAAATGCAAAAATTAGTCAATATTATTAAGTAACTCTCCAGCTTTTCACTTCCAATACTTTTTATCAATATTAAATTTCCGAATTACTCGACCTCGATTGTTTGGATGTTATTTTATTTATTTAAATATACTTCTGAATCAAAGAAGCTTTATACCGAAAGACTTCCAATTTATTTAATTTTATATGATGAGATGAAATAATACTCGTGAAAAGTGATTTTCTTTGAAGGGATTAGTTGTACTAATTAATTGAGTTACAATACAGTGTAATTGTTATTTGTTGTGATATATAAATTTGTAGATGGGCTTAAATGATTATGTTTTACTCCCTTTCTAATAAGACTATTTTTCTTCACAATTTATTATTGTTTTTGGGTAACTAAAATCTGTTGAAATTTTGGTATTCCAACGAAATATATAATTTAAAAATTTCAACACCAATTAAATTCATTAATAAAACTGTTTTAGAATATACTCTGCCACGAAAAATTGGTACAAATCATTATTACCGGTCATCTTTGTCATAAGACAATTTAATTAGTTATATAATTAACTTTGAATACCCTGTGTGCAAACCCTAAAGTAGGGCGCATTTGTATACCTTTATTAAAGTTGATCCGAAAATTTCAGTCACTATTTGAAGAGCTTTTAATACTATCTTACTATAAGGTAAAGAAGTAAGCATAAAACAGTTTTCTATTCACTGGACTAGAGTTTAGTCAATTTTATACACTAGTATTCCCAATATTATTATAATATACTTACCTATACTTAACACTTTTTGCAAGATAAGAAGAGATTTTTGCCAAGTAGAATGAAAAGGTACTCAAGATCCCAAAATAGTCGTTATGATCAAATAAAGAGATCTAAGGCTGAATGCAAGATACATCCATCCTTCGAGCCATCAGGTATATTAGAAGCTGAATCAAACAATAGTAATGGTGAGCCATTGAAGTATGTAGCGCCACCGGATTCTGTATCACCAGATGAATTTTGGGATAAAATAAAACTCACGATATCTGAGAGACCAATTATTAAGGCAATATTATATAAAAAAGGTATTAAAGAACCCTTACGAGAATTTAATCTTGATTTAAAGAGTTATTACATTATAGGGAGACAACTTCCCAAAGAGAAAAGAAATATATCTAATGAAAATAATGAAAATGATTCCGACTCTGATACCACAGAGGTAATTTTGTCAGACATTGGCATACCTGACCCTGGTTGTTCTAAGGAACATTCCGTCATTCAATTCAGGGAGAAAAACAAAAAGCTATTACCTTACATAATGGATTTAAACTCTTCGAATGGAACTACCCTAAATGGCATCCTTATACCGAGAGCAAGATATATTGAGCTGAGGAATGAGGATCTAATTTTATTTTCCGAATTTGACATCGACTCTGAATATGAATTATTATTTATGTTTGTTAAGTAATTCATATACTTGCATTCCATAACGAATTACCACGAACTTTGAATTTAGGGAAAACATATAAAACTAAACAAATATATATCCATATAACAACAACAGATGGAGAGAAGTTGTGTAAAAACCACCATCTTCAAACTGGACAAGTTTGTTTATAGTTTAATTAAATTTTCTATATTCATAACCATCAATATTAATATTTTTATTTTTTTTATTACATATATTTAAGAAAATTTATAAAATGATGAGAGGTTTTATGTCTTTATATGTTGGACAATCAGTAAAGTACATTTAAACGTGCTTACAATTCATCGTGCTCAAAGAAATCACCATCATCATCTTCATCATCTTCATAATCTTCTGCAAAGGGACCATCAGCACCTTCGGCACCAGCACCATATAGCTTAGAAGTAATTGGGTAAGCAACCTTGGACAAAGCGTCGAACTTTTCGTCAAAGTCCTCAGCAATGGCATTGTCAAAGTTATCATCTAACCATTCTAGGGTATCGTTGGCAGCATCTAGTAAAGTTTCCTTGTCTTCTTCTTCTAGTTTAACACCTAGTTCACCATTCACCTGGTTCTTCAAAGAATGTGCGTAGTTTTCAAGCTTGTTTCTGGATTCGATCTTAGCCTTGACAGCAGCATCCTCAGAAGCGTAATGTTCGGCTTCTTCGACCATTCTTTCAATTTCCTCTTGTGATAATCTACCCTTGTCATTAGTAATAGTGATAGATTCAGACTTACCAGTACCCTTATCAGTGGCGGAAACCTTTAGTATACCATTAGCATCTAGAGCGAAAGTAACTTCAATTTGTGGAATACCTCTTGGGGCAGGTGGAATACCGGTCAATTCAAACTTACCTAGTAAGTTATTGTCCTTGGACATGGCTCTTTCACCTTCGTAAACCTTAATCATGACAGTTGGTTGGTTGTCAACGGCAGTGGAGAAGATTTGAGACTTCTTAGTTGGAATAGCAGTGTTTCTCTTAATCAAAGAAGTCATGACACCACCAGAAGTTTCAATACCAAGAGTTAAAGCGTTAACATCCAACAAAACAATGTCTTCGACACCTTCTTCACCGGATAGAACACCGGCTTGGACAGCAGCACCGTAAGCAACAGCTTCATCTGGGTTAATACCCTTGGAGGCCTTCTTACCATTGAAGTATGATTCTAGTAATTGTTGAACCTTTGGAATTCTAGTAGAACCACCGACAAGGACAATATCGTCGATATCCTTCTTTTCTAGACCAGAATCGGCAAGGACCTTTTCGACGGGCTTCAAAGTCTTCTTGAATAAGTCCAAGTTTAATTCTTCGAACTTGGCTCTGGTTAGGGTTTCACTAAGATCAATACCATCGACGAAAGAATCGATTTCAATACGGGTAGACATTTGACTGGACAAAGCACGCTTAGCCTTTTCAGCTTCTCTCTTTAACTTAGCTAGAGCCTTCTTATTGTCAGAGACATCGATACCATGCTTCTTCTAGAAAGTTTTAATCAATTGACGAACAATTTTGTAATCGAAATCTTCACCACCCAAATGAGTATCACCAGATGTGGCTTGAACTTCAAAGACACCGTTTTCAATAGATAGTAAAGAGACATCGAAAGTACCACCACCTAAATCGTAAACGATGATTTGGTGTTCCTTCTCAGATTTATCTAGACCGTAAGCAATGGCAGCAGCAGTTGGTTCATTAACGATTCTTAGAACGTTTAAACCAGCAATAGTACCGGCATCCTTCGTGGCTTGTCTTTGGGCATCATTGAAATAAGCTGGAACTGTAACAACAGCGTGAGTGACTTTAGTACCTAAGTAATCTTCAGCAATTTGCTTCATCTTACCTAGAATCATACCAGAGATTTCTTCTGGGCTAAATTGTTTCTCTTCACCTTTAACGGTCACTTGAACAACTGGCTTACCACTTTTGTTAACAACATCAAATGGCAAGTGCTTGATGTCCTTTTGAACAGATCTGTCATTGAATTTTAGGCCGATCAATCTCTTGATGTCGAAGATAGTGTTTTCAGGGTTAGCAGCAACTTGGTTCTTAGCAGCATCACCAATCAATCTTTCATCATCAGTAAATGCTACGTAGGATGGAGTGTTCTGTTACCTTGTTCATTAGCCAAAATTTCAGTCTTACCGTTCTTCATAACGGCAACACAGGAGTAAGTAGTACCTAAATCGATACCGATGACAGTACCGTAGTTTTCAGCATCGTCACTTCTAGCTAGAACATGAGATGATCTAGAGCCATTTTGGAATGGTAGAACCACTAGAAATAGTGTATAAAAGAAGACTGCCAATGGGAGTAGCAACCTCTGACTAGACAGACTTTTTACCATGGTAATATGTATATGTATATATAGATATCTTTATTTTTTTTGTTCCTGTTTCCTTGTGGGCAGTATCTATATTATTCAATCGAAACCAAACTTTTGACTACTGAGAAAATAAATAAAACTGAGTACTTAAAATAGTAATCGTTATACGAAGAGATGTTTTAAAGGGTTCAAAATGAATGATTTATTTTACCTCTGGATTATGTTCGTACAACGTATTTCGCGTGTTTGACTGTCGCCTCATCGTTCGTTATTCGTTTTCACCATCAATCAACCTTTAAATTTTATTAATGACTGACTAGCTGAAATAGTATAGGTATATGACTTCCATTAAGGGATGTTTTTGGAAACCCTGATAGTTACTGATTGACTTTTGTATTTCTCGTCATTATTAATTGTATATACTTAAGCTAAATGTGATGAATGCATTTCTAATATTTTCTATACAAATGGCTTAATTTCGTTACTTATATGTACAAGGCTATTGGGAGAAGAGATAAATTATGAAGACAAACAAGGAAACATGATTTCAACAAGATCTACACATGTGTAGTCTTTATTGATACATCTAATCATCTGTATAATTGTTGCCACTTAAAATAAAGTAATTCATGCTTTTTTCCCAATATAAAAA
Organism: Maudiozyma barnettii; assembly: GCF_903064755.1. Lineage (NCBI taxonomy): Eukaryota > Fungi > Ascomycota > Saccharomycetes > Saccharomycetales > Saccharomycetaceae > Maudiozyma > Maudiozyma barnettii. The sequence continues at coordinate 1,682,597 of NW_024545238.1, read as the reverse complement.
CAACAACCGTGGGGAGAGGCTATCTATTTGAAGTAATATTAACTAGACTCTCTCAGACAAGAGTAGTCATAGTAATGCCCCCCATTTTTTATTACTTTGATACTGAGCAGATTTCAAAAACCTTGGTTCCACTTGTACTGTACATGCCATATATGCACGTATTTTGTTTGTTTATGATTGTCAATGGGAAATTACCAAACATTCTCAGATTCATCCTTTAATCTCTTCACCCTAACAGGTTCCCATTCCTCTTCTGACAAACCCTGCAATTTATAATACTCGTCCTTTATATCGAATTTTCTTTGATTCTTCTTGACATTAATAATATCAGTTTCGTTCATCTCTTGTACTCTTCTATCATCACGATCAATTTTTACCTGTGTGAAACCTGCTAACCAATATGAACCTAATACTATCATCCCACAGAAAGGCAATCCAAAATAGAGAAACGGATTCTTCTTCAGGCGTTTCTGGTATTTCCCAGCAAATGAGGCTTCATAAGCCAACTGTTGTCTCCTCGATCTAAACTTCTTGGCTCCGAACGACATAATTCTAGAATATTTTGTTGTTTATCCAAATAAATATAACTACAAATGTCAACTAACCTACTGTATTAATTAGAGATACCCTTTAAATCAGGTGTTCTAGCAATATCATTACCATCCTTAATTAAGCTAAAGTGGAATTAGTTACTTTATTACTCCGTAAATTTCATTGACGAAATAAACCGAGGCCAATACTCTTAGACCGTGTGCCGTGGAACGCGATGTCCTTCTTCGGCTGTTCTTGTGATTCTTAAAGAAATATTCTGCTAACGTTAGTTAAACCAACCATCTCGACCTCTGTAAAAGCAATTAGTAGAACTCGTTTCTCTCAAATAATATCTCGTAGACGATAAAAATAATCGAGATTGAAAGAACCAAGTTGCAATTGAAGTTAACCATTTACAAGTTTGTTTGGTGTGTTTTGAAGTTTTGCATTGAGTAATTGTGAGCTCTCTTTTAAAAAAGATATTAATACTTTAAAAACGTACCAGATTATTACATAAAGATCAATTCAGAAATGGTTTCGTTTAGGAGATATATGAGAATTCCCAATGAATTGAAACCTTCTGTGATCTTCAAGCAGGATTCATTTTCCCCTAGTAAGATTACTTTACAAATTGTATTATTACAACTATTTTATTATACAACTGCATCAGTATTGTTCTTTTGTTGGGCAAAATTATCAGGTCAACATATAGAGATGAAGAATTGGTTATTTACTTCAAAATATATCGAATTCACAAATGGATACGGTTTAACGCTTTGTTTATTATGGTTATTAGATTCTCTGATATGTGTTATATTCTTAACAGTAATTGTGGGGAGAAGTAAATTAGCATGGGATTTCGCAATTACTATACATGCTATAAATTTAATAGTAGTTTGGATATATTCTGGTCATTTTCCTTCTTTACCATGGTTTATATTACAAATTTTTTCATCCTTAATATTAATATTCTTAGGTACATATACCACTAGATGGAGAGAATTAAGAGATACATTTTTTGAAGGTATGGTTGATACTTTAACAACTGACGACATCGATAGAGCACACACCAATAATAACAACCACAGTAATAGTTCTGAAAATGTGAATAATAATAAACCAATAGAGATGAGAGATATAGAGGCGCAACAATAGAAAAAAGAATATTCACACTTAAATATATGACTGTGATTTTAATTAATCTGAATAATTCTATATACTTAACGTTGGAAACAGAAATAAGTAAATAAAAACATTAATAAATAATTTCCATTATCAAAGGTGTACATTATATATATATACGTATGCATCTCTATTTATTTCCAGATCTTGAATTCACCATAGCATCGTGAGCGGCTAATAATTTATCAACAAGTTCAAATACACTCATAGATGGAGAGTTTCTTTCATTACTACCATGTATAGTCAATCCATTCGATACTTTTTGACGCAACTGTAAAACTGCAACGACGGCTTCAATTCTTGTTATTAAATGATCAAAAAATGATGCAATATCTTTTTCATTTATGGTACTCATAATAGAATCTTGAGATTTGTGATCTAACATTATAAAATTAGAATTTTGGTGTTGTTTACTATCATTTTCAGAATGACCACCACTTACCACCGATAAAATACTTTCTAATTTATTCGATGCGGCTCTTAACCTAAACAACAAATCTTGATCTATAGTTTTAAATTCATCATCCTCAGTTACAAATTCATGTCTCGAAGCTAAAATCTTCGGATAAACAATAGTGATGAATTCTTTAGCTTCTAAACCCTTTAATTTCTTCTCTCCAAGATCAAAGAATTCCCAACCGATGTTTTCCAAAATTGTGATTTCTTTCTCCAAGACTTCACCGATAATTTCTTCACCATAGGCACTAACTAACGATTTCTTACCAGATTTCACATTTTCATGATATTTCATAATCTTGTTAAATTCTGAAACAAAGTCACTACTTAAAGTAATCTGACCACCATCAGCAATACCAGAGACTCTCGAAGCTTTGTTAACTACCGGACCTAAATAATCCATTCTTTGGGTAACCAAGTCTAGTTCCAATACTGGCGCACCCCAATGGATACCCATACGGACAGAAAGACCCTGGTATATTTTAACACCATTTTCATCTTTTAACAAACCACCCTCTTGTATAGAAGTAATTTCTTCAGGCCATTGAGCATCTAATAATTTTAATTGAACACTTAAACACCATACCAATGCGCTTGTTGGAGTTGGGAATGTAACCATGAACGCATCACCTTCTGTCTTCACTTCATAACCACCAAATATTCGTAACTGTCTACGCATAACATCGTTGTGTGTTTTGATGGCAGTTCTCATAGCATCAGGGAACATTTCCCACAAAAAGGTAGAACTTTTAATATCAGTGAAAACTACGGCGAGATTACCAGTAGGTGGGGCAATCTCAGGTTGCAATCTTCTCAAAGTAGTATCTTCCAATGTAGTTCTTCTCGTCATCAAAGAATTTTTATTAAGTGTGAATTGATTTTGCTGTTCAGTGCTGTCTGACAGCGCCAGACATAAAATAGTGATATTTTCTGAACAACCATAAGCAATTGCATGATCCTTCATTTCTTCCGCAGCCAACATTGGATTAGGAATATTTTCTCTTGCAATATCACATGCAACCTCATAACTCATAAAATCCCACAAGTTATGTGTAGCAACAATCAACATTTCATCTGCTTTAGTTAAGCTAACAACGGAAATATCTGGAGAAGCATGTATGTGGGGTAACAAATCGAAGAAACCGACTGCCCTAGACACATCTACAACACCATCCAATTTTCCATTGTTGACGTATCCTCCTGATATTCTAATCCTTTCGTATTCTTCTCTTTTTGAAGGGATATGTAACTTAGTCAATTGCTGGAAATCACCATTGTTCTTAGAGAGCACTGCCATACAATCACCTATGTTGGCTGAAAACAATCTCGTTCCTTTAATGTATATAACCGTACAACATGCCCCACTTAGAAGATCTGCTGAAGTTAAATTCTCAACATTAGTACCACTATCAACAGAAGATAACATACCATTAATCTCTTTATTCAGTTGCAAGAAACTAAAACGAAGTGCTTTCCTGATATCATTATCTTCTTTATCACCATATTTTTCAAGTTGGCGGATTAAGATTTTATCATAAATATCTCTCACGATTCTGGAAATATTGTGTCCGTAATCTGCATTTTGGTTTTTAATATCATGTAAACACAATAGACATTCGTCGTCATTACCTCTAAATCTTTCAAAAGTTACATCCTTAGAGGAAACATAATCCCGTTGACCTAATGTATCTGCCACACCATATTTCATACCGTTAATGGTAGATGCAGTAGTTCTTAAACGGAAGTTACTTGTTTCATCTGGAACTCTACTCGTATTGATAGTTACGTCCATCAACCCCAACTCTTTCAACTGGGGCAATATAGTCAAATCTGACATATCGACACTCAATTCAGAGTTGTAGAAGGATCTAATCTCGAATCTCTTATTACCAGAAAAGTTTAGGTACTTTAATTCCTTGTTGTCTCTCCAATTCCAATCGTAATGGAAATTAGAGATGTTATACTTAAGTTGATTAGAACCAACATCAAGTGTGTTTAAATGCTTTAAGAGCGATAATTCGGAAGGAAGAGATAATAATTGATTACCATTTAACATCAAAGTCTTTAATTGTTTCCATTTCATAACAGTGTCACTAGGTAAAGTACGTAAACCGTTACCTGATAAGTATAATTCGGTTAGATTTTCCAGCTTTAAATTAGAAACGTCTGATAAATTATTATAAGATAAATTTAGAAGTTTCAGATTAACAAAACAATTGAATAAAGACCACATGTCATCATTAAATTGATTATCAGCAGCAATGAAAAACATCAAGCTTTTTGTTAATTTCGAACTACTCAACATAGCGTGCGAAAAATCAGGATTAATGTCTCCAGCACCAAACATATTTGAAGATATATTTAAAGTAGTTAATTCAATATTTTCCATACAGGAAAAAACATCTCTAATATTATTAGAATGTAAGTCAAGTGATCTTAAGTTCCTTAAGTTGCAAAATTCAGGTGGTAAACTTTCAAGTTTATTTCGTGATACAGATAAGTAAACCAATTTCTCTAACATTCCGATTTCCGATGGTAGCCTCGTTAAGTTATTTTCGTTCAATTCTAACTTTTCTAATCTTGATAAACTTGTAAATAGTTTACCTGGTAAACTAGCTAATTGAGCATTATTCAAGGACAAAGATGTCATATTAACAGGGTAAAATTTTTTGAACGCTATAATTGTAATTGGATTCTCTTGGATTTCCAAAGCTCTCAATTTTGGTACGACATCTTCAAATTTTGAAATTCTATTATTGGTTATATACAAGTTTTGCAAGTTGGCAGCATTCGTATTTATTGAAGTAATTCTATTAAATCTTAGATTCAATGTTCTTAAGTTTTTCATACCAGATATATCACCTATTCTGTTTAGTTTATTATGGGAAATATTTATTTTGGCTACTTTGACTAATTGATTAATGCTTTCAGGCAATACTTGAATTTTGTTGTAAGACAAGTCAATTTGTAACAGATTAGTACAGTTATTAATTACCGATGGATATCTACTGAATCTATTGGAAGAAAGATCTAATAGTTGCAGGTTTTTTAATTGGGAAAAACCTTGCGGTAATTTATCTAATTCATTACACTGAAGATTTAAAATTGTCAAGTTGCCTAGTCTCGATATAGAGTTCGGTACCTTCTTAATAAAATTTCTTTGCAGCTCCAAAGACACTAATTTATAAGCTTCAGTAATATTTGTAGGGAACTTTGAAGCACGTACATTGACTATCCTTAAACTTAATAATTTAATGGCACTCTCAATAAACTCTAAGGGCAGAAATATGTTGGCATTATTAGATACATCTAAACTCTCGATCTCAGAAGTATGTTGATAAAATATAATAGGAGGAGTAGTTAAATTCATATTTCTTAAATCCACATGGACAAAATCACTTCTTAATAGTCTCTTTTCTTGTTCTGGAGTAAAGTGTGATGCTGTGACAGGATGGAACAAGAATTTAAACACGAAACTTAAATCCTCGACACCGATAATATGCAACGGATCTGACTTCCTGTAACCATTTAACAATAACAATTTTCTCTCTACTAAAATCGGTTTTGATAATGGCCTTAAAATCTTAGACAATTTACCAACCTTCAAAGATATTTGATAATTTGTTGGAACAGATATATTAAACTTCTTCTTTAAGGTTGGGATCATTTCTTCTACGGTAGTACTTGGGGTACATGATAAAGTTGTGAATGTATCATCAGTATTAAAGACACGGATCGCATAATGTCTTTTTGGATCTAAATCACTGAAATCTTTATAATAACGTTCCAATTCATATTCAACCTTATCGGATTTTTCATCATCGACATTTTTCGTGGTAGTTGGAAAATCCTGTTTGTTTAATGATAACAAATTAATAGAGGAAAAAGCCCTTCCATTTAAATCTGTATTGGTTTTCTGAGGGGTTTGATAACGATGACGTCGATCAGTTTGGATATCGTAAAAATCCTCATCTTCTTCAGAAGAACTTGTATACGAATGAGTATCCGCACTTATATCGGTAATGGAATCGTTTGAAGATGACGTTTCGGAAAATTCATATTCATTTTGCATATATTTGGTTCTTTCTAATGCGTTAGATGATTCATTCGTTGTTTCTGCTACTGACTCCTCTAGTGCAGAATCTATCTGACTACTCTGTTTTTCGTTACGTCTATTACTATTTACTTTGAAAGTCAATAAATCATCTGCCATTTGTTTCTTCTTTTCTTTCAATTTTCTTCTTCTAGCTCTAGCTTTGGCCTTCTTCTTAGCTCTTGCCTTCTCCAAATCAGATTCGACATCCCAACTTTCTGGAGCTACCCATTCATTCGTATTTTTATGCGAGGCAAATGGAGATAAACTTGCAGACGAATTTGTTGCCCAACGTTGAATATCAGCTAACGAATGTGATTTTTTACCAAAAGGTCTAAAATTTGTATCTGAAATATCTGTACTTGTCCCACTTGCAGATTTTTTTAATTCCTTAATGTTATCACTACTATATGCAGATAATTCTGGTTCTTTAGGAATATAATCGTTAATATCATGCCCATTGAAGGTATGATCTCCTTGGTTTGGTTGTACAGTCTTTGTAATGTCCGTTAAATCTGCTAAATTTGTATCCAAGGGGAATAATGCTGCTTTATTAGAACTACTATCGCTAGAACTACTGTCATTATGAATATATTCTTTTGGTATGTTTTGTATTGGTTCTTCTTTCTTTGTTGTGGCTAATTTTGACATTCTTAATTCCTTCGGTATAAAAATATCCCTTGGAGTTGCACACTCCTTTTGTGATGCCCATGATTTAATATTTGTTGTTGAAGGGGAGATACCACTCATGACAGATGATCTTCTTTGAGACGACAAAGAAGAAGCTTGTGTATTAACAGATGATGGTTTATGTTTTGAAACGTTCGTTGATAACTGGACTTCCGATCCCGAATATTGTGTAGTAGCAAACTGCGAGTTTGTACTGTGTTGTTTTGATGTTGGTTCTTTCCCCTGCTCAGCATTAAATAGCGTACTATGCGATATTTCCTGTTTCATAGTCTCAGGTTCATGAGCTATACTAGAAACAACATCAGCTACTTTATTCCTTATTGCATTTGGAACTTTTTCAATTGGGTGAGTCAACGGTCCTAAATTGATTGAATTACGGGAATCTCGTCTCTGTGATCGTATGGATGACATAGCAGTGGATGGTATTGACGATACAATGGAGGGCATGGGACTATTAACATCTGGAATTTCTGTTGTAGATGGTGTTGTTGTCTTTAAATATTTTGATGTAGTAGAAGAAGTTGAGTTTTTATTACTATTGTTATTGTTATTATTATGTGAACCAGCACTAGAGAATCTTTTGAATAGTGCTCCAGCAAAAGAAGTCTTTCTTGGTGGTACAATTTCTGTACTACCACTATTACTGGATGAATGCAAATGATGATGATGATGATGGTTATGAAGTGGTCCTCTCGGTGAATGAAATAAAGATTTCCCAGTGGAAGTAGAACTGTTGTCATTTTTTGTATTATTTTCTTTATTTTTTGAATCTGAATCATTATGCAATTTAATCAAATTTTCTTTTGATCCATTATCAAAATTCAAAGTATTTGTTGAAATAGAACTTATTGTTCTCTTTAATAGTGTTTGAGCTTTTCTTTGTGGTTTTGAAGAGCTTTCAATAGATGTTACATCATCATTAGCACTTCTTAAAGAGTCTTTACTTTTTGTCTTTTTCAGAAAATTCGTGCTTGTTGTAATATTCCCTCTCTGTGATTTTTTCATCTTTGAATTGGATACCCCAGACGTTGTTGTTGTTAATGGTGAGGTAGAGTACATTCCAGGTCTCTCTTCATATTGTTGTTTAAAATGAGGTGGTTCATCATGTATTGCTTTATCAAATCTGGGAGTAATATTTGAATTACTCAAAGTTTCACTAGTAGACTCCTTAAAATACACATGCTTTGAATGATTATGGTCATTTTTCAAACTAGATGAATTACTATGAAAACTAGGTGACATTGTGAAAAGTAATATTTTATTTTGTATATATTATTATTAGTATTCTTATTTTTGGGATATATATATACTCATATATGTATATGTGTGTGTATGTGTGTGTGTGAGTGTTGAAATTGTGATATACCCAGGAATATTTTGAAATGATGATAACCAAATTGAAAATAAAAAAATGGTTTCTATAACCCAATCAATGTTTATTCTTATATCTATCTTTGTTTATTTTTCTAGCTTAATATAACATATTGTTGTTGTATCAGGGGTTAAAGTATCCTTATTATTCAATTAAATTTTTCAAAATAGTGACTTTCTTGAGATTCTTACAAGCCTAAAGGCAGAAAAAAATAACAGCTATAAAGCGCTGTGGAAAGAATACCTAATTAATCGAATTAGGGTTAAATATATACACATACAAATATATTTTCAAATACGTTTAATGGCGGGTCGTACTGTATGACATTGAATAGTCGTTTTACACGTAGTTAGGAGAACTCCTCATATACATTAAACCGATACATTATTATACAAAGGGTATAAGAAGACTTCTCCAAGTCATCCTAAATCTATTTTAAATTCATGAATCAGAAATATCAAGCAAAATTTAAAGTAAAACAAATAAAAGAGTGCATTGATCAGTACGATGATCTATAACTGAGTTTAGAAGAGAATACGTGCAATCTTTGAGCCAACATTGCTTGTATTTTTATAGTGACTTTCTCATTAATATTATTATTATGTATAAGGAAACAATATTTTCCAAAATATATATTTATTGAATTTACTATTAAATCTTATTGAGAATATCTCTTTATTTAATATTATGAGCTGCTTTATATAACAGGCACAGATCAAAACTCCCACTTTTTATTCTTTGTTTTTTTGTTATCAATAACGAAACTTCCCAAACTTGAGCCAATACGATTGAATCTTGCTTATCGAAGTATCAGAACTCACTTTCATTTGTTTGTTTATTATTGTTGTTATTAACAGTAATAATAAATAATATTTGGAGATATTGTGTTTAAACTGATTTGGTAAGAGAGTAGACGCGTATTGAATTAGTTTTGTGTACCTCTGTCATTTATAAAGAACACTTGTATAAATAACATTGGCCCTTAGTCTGGATTACGAACGGCTGACATTTATAAAGTACACTCATCTAAATATCATTCGTGTCCCTATTATGTAAAATAGTATACAAGCTAGTCAGATAAATATATAGACAGATACCCAGACATATCTCGAGGAGCTAGTATCTCTTTAATAAATGAAGTAATGTACAATGGGCATCTCATCGCTGAAAAGTTTTCTTGAAGCTCATCGGCGTTATCGAAAAAATATCTTCTAATAGTTTTTCCGATATTATAATATACATGTCACGTGATAATTAGTGACCACATGATCCTTTTAGAACAGTTGCTCTAGAACATACTTGTATGTTCTATCTGTTCATGAATTGTTACCATAATAAGTATCGCTATTTAATATTCCCACAACAAACCCCTCAGTGAACTAACAATAGACGAACCCCTCAACAGCTTAACCATAGTAATTAAACCAACGTATATAAAGGGAACATTATTCCAGTTATGAAAATAATGTTTCGTCTACTTCTTTTATAATTCATATATAAGAAAAGAGGAGGATTGGAAACAAGTTCTAATTAGTTAACAACATAGTAATAGTAATTGATTATAACCGTCTGTTATATTTTTATCTTCAACCATCCGAGATTACCAATACAACAGGATAATGTTGTATCTGAAACTATTATAATGTAGAAAGTAGCAATACTTAGTTATTACAATTTTATGTTTAGTAAGAATACTATCAAGATATCTAAAATGTCCTAATAAGAAATAAATATTTTATTAGGTAATAGTCGTTTAGGCCATAATCGTTTAGAAAATAAGTTCACTACTTATCAATCGTTTAACCAACAATCGTCTAGGTAACAATAGTTTAGGTAACAAGAAGAAACGAAACTTCGATAAAATAAATGATATATAAAGACAAAGAATTCTGAACTTACATTCGAAGTTAGATTCTATTCGTTCTATAAATTATATATAATATAGAGAGACCGATCGATTATCGTATTAAAAAATATCCGAATTAAATAAAGTAAAGCTTGAAGAGACTAATAAAGGCAAACACTCTATCTCAGATTCTCTACAAGTTAACCAGGAATTGCAAATGGATATATCATGATATATTCAGGTTTTAAAGATTAAGATAATAAAGTAAGGTGTGGTGAATATTATAGAATTATAAAAGGTAAATATAGAAGTATGGTTGGGTTGTTATTCTTGAGAATGTCGCATAATAACAGAATAATACGCGTTTTGTTAGACATTTTGGTAATATATGTGGATGTATTTCAGTTGATAAGTTAAATATAATACAGTAAAGATGGTAGTATATTATTAGTCAATAAAGTGCGAAGATAATATTTTAGGCATAGAGATATATCTGATTTCTCAATGAAGTTGCACAATAATACGGATTAATCACAGGATTAACATATATTAGGTATATAATTATTTATAATAAAATATATAGAATGTTGTTGTTAACCTAGTAGAGTATGTCAGAGTAAATAATTTAACATAATTGAGACAGGTGTGTTCTGTATTCCAGAACATCATATATTAGTGTGACGCTTAGTAAAGACAGCATAACAGCAGAACAACTAGCCCAGATATTTCAGTCATTATTCCACATCCTGACACAGTCGTTTCGGTGTTGTATTTGTATCAGTTGGGTTGCTCTTATTTTTGAAAAATGTGATGTGAGATGTTGAGTTCTGTTTAGGGCATTTGATATTTTCAGTATGATATTTCACCAGTTTTAAATCAGATGTTATGCAATCAATATTTTGACTACAGTAAACAAACAAAGTGTAGTAATATTATTAATAATTGGTTTAGTAAGAGTAACGCTTTGGTTGAGGTCTGTAAACAAATTTGGCATAGGTTGTCACGTATGATATCCCATAGTAAAGTTACAGGCAATGAATCGACGATATCTTATATTCCGTTTGAGACTGGACCGTAATTTCAAATGGGGTTGGAAACGTTGTGGTATTTCATTTTTGATGTGGGTGGAGTGGAGTGGAGGGACCAGTCTCAGATCGAAGTACCATTGTCACGTATTTTGGAATGGTGCAAACAATTGACCATTAACACCAAACAAATCAGTCAATATTCTGTCCCAATTTCTCAAAGTTAGCATTCTGGGTAAGTATGAGTTAGATTGATTGATCCACGTTCTGAAGTAGGTTACATTGTGAGTCTGGTATGTCCTTATTGCAATGTGTGATATCATAGTAAAAATGGTCATTTCGAATATGGGTTTTTCTTGATCAAAACTCTCACCAGTACAATTGTACATCGTTTTAAATGTTATATTTCTTTCTAATATATCCGAATACATTCAAATAGTCATTCATCTAGTACAAGGTTGTTATGTCATCCTTTGCAGTTCCCTTTGATTTGACTCCGAATTCGATTTGACTTCTATTAACCCTGACAAAGGTATTGATTGTCAAATTGTTGATTTCTATCGTATACTTGTTTCTGCCGCTGAAGATGTTACTAATAGTGCAAGTGTCTCTCCTGAAACTTCCTCACCAGCTGCTACCTTGGTTGAAACCAATACCCCACTGCTTTCTGAATAAAGGACCATCAAATGCCAAATATTTTCTAGTCTAGTTCAATCATTTACTGCCGTTCCTATTGTCACTACAGCCACCACCGTCGAACCAATAGCTATTGACTTCGATGATGAGGATGAAAACAGCAATGCAAATGTGGACGGCGTTCGAATCTTAGGTGCTTCTGCTATTTACATTCCAAGTATATCTGGTAATTCACGTGGTTTTATCTTGTCAGCTATATCTGTTACTTCATCCGGAATCCCTGTTAGAGGGTCTTATTATGACATGATCGTGAATGATTCTGCCTCTTATGATGTCATCTACTGATAATGCTTATATTACCTTCATTAGGAATGAGTTGTTATTCAACTACTCTGCTATTTTGAATATCTTTGGTTTCTCGGGAAGTTCTACAGGTCATTATAAATTGTTGTACTTTGCTGGTCTCAATTCTCCCGCTATGGTACTATTTGTTATCCATCTCACTACACTGATAAAAAATGTTTAACATGTTCACCAGACAAGTTTGTTTGTTACACTGACAACTCTGCTAGAGACATATAGTTAAAGAATTATATTGTCGAGGCTTCATTCACTTCAAATCTTATTCTAATTACTTCTAAGTACGTGTATGTGGGAAAGTTTGGCTAGAAGGGTCCATATACGGTATTCTTAAAAATTCTTGATAATAAAAAGACTTACTTTATGACCTTGTCTAGAACTTTCTGACTACCATTCTTCCTTTACAGATAAACAACAACAGAATATCTGTATATCTATTATTTCACAGGCTGACATTGTTTCAATCATTATTGACAATAATTATTTATCGCGGTACATACTTAAACATTAATTTGACATTACTAAGTTACTTTGTCCGAAAGGTGGTAATGAACTGTGTGATACTTTCTAGTCTTAATCTCGTATTTTACAGTATTTCGAAGAATTGAATACATTCGTTCAGGGAAACACATTTTTTGATATTACCCATTTTAGAACCCCGACAAAGCTATCTCATTTGCTTATAACAGCTATATAGAACTAGACTTGAAGTTTTATTGTATTATACAGTCTGGCTTAAAGTCCCATAGCACGACTACATATAGCTATTATATAACCGTAATTAAGGATGCTTTTGCTGGAACAGAGAATGAAAAGAGGTCAAGAAAGGGAGTCCATATCAGCTATGGTAACAGTTTCGCATTTTCTTATAATTTTAAGGATTTTTCTTGAGCTCTTCTGATTTAAATAGCATATTGAAATTTAGAAATAACAAAAAGTACTTTTAGAAGGGTATTATTTAATATATAACCTGACTGGTCTTTTATATTAAGACCATATAAACTATAAAGTATCTAATACATAATAACTATATATATTTTAATCCCTCATGTATCCTTTGGGTTATTACTTTTTACTGATGCTTGTATCTGACATCTTCGTCAGGATTATTTTACTTTAAGGAGTCCTGCTCAGTGTGATAATAAAGTATTTTTATACTCAACTTCTAACATTTATAGTACGACAGGTTCTTTTAGAGACTTAGCTTTGAATCAATGATGTCTGTACATAGCGACCATTTCATCGAGACATAAAAATATGTCTGTACGTAGCGACCATTTCATCGAGACATAAAAATATGTCTAAGCATAGTATAATAAAATCACCGGAACATTCCCAGGCAAATAAACTTGGTATTAACTCGCCATCTATAGGTGAAGTAATTTGCTTGAAATTTGTATATTTAAAAACTTTTCTGAATTTGATGTTAATACTCCATTCAAAGTTTTTTATAATGTTACGGAACATTTTTTGCCAATTGAATCCACCAAACTGGACGACAGGTTTCAAAAATATTCTAGAGGCTTATAATGGTCCGCTTGTTATCTTTGTTAAATATCAAAAACATGAATATTATAATAACACCATAACCACTCACTCCAGATGGTGTCACAACACATCAAGTAATACACTATATAGGATTGTACCTTTGACATGGCATGAAGAATATACTATCAAGGAAGGTTTATCGGGTAAAAAATATTTTGCTTGCTCCATAGAAGGGAATTTATTTAGTGTTTCGGGAAATGTTCCTGATATAAAGATTAATTTGGTAGAACTATTTGGTAACACATTAGTTCAAGCCAATGAAAATAAAAATCTAGTGATGATAGGTGTGTATTGGTTTTTAATGCAAAAGATAGGTAACCATATTCAGATGCTAAAAAATGATATCTTGGAGAAATTCAAACAAAATCGAAACGTCGCATATCTGCGTGGGTCAAAAATGGATATGTACGTAAGAAAAAGGTTTGATAATATCTCAGAAATGGTGTTTCAAGGGAAAGAATTCATCTTTGAGTTAGCAATATAAGCGACATTTTGATTTTTTTTCTCTTTTTTTAAAAGATGATTATTTAACATCTGAATATGGCTACCTATCTTTTGCATTAAAAAATAACACACACCTATCATAACGAGATTTTTATTTTCATTGGCTTGAACTAATGTGTTACCAAATAGTTCTACCAAATTAATCTTTATATCAGGAAAATTTCCTGAAATACTAAACAAACTCCCTTCTATGAAGCAGTTAATATCTTTTTGTTCGGATAGACCTTGGGTAGTAGTGTTACTTGCCTGTTTTCTGTAGTATTATTATTTTTTTTTTTTGCATTTTAACTCTTGATTTAGAAAGTGATTAATTTTAATATGGTTAGTGTATTTATGCAATATCAATCTTGATTCATTTTTAAAAATATAACAACTCAAAGTAAACTTAGAATAAAACTTTAAAAAGTAATAAAAACGAAATGGAAATTGATTTAAATTGACAACGATTTTAGTACCTTTTTATACCTTTTTTTTTCTCTTTAAAACACAAAGTTCCTTTAAATCCCCCTCTCCCACTCTCGCTCAGTGACAGGCGGGGCTATTTTTTTTCATTGTTGCATGCACGGCGTTGCACCACCAATATCTCCAAATATTATTTTCTGCACAATTCATTTATTGTTACTGGTAATAACAACAATAACAAACGAATAAATGAGGGTGAGCTCTGATACTTCGATAAGGAAGAATCAATCTTATTGGTTCAAAGTTGGGGAAGTTTCGTTATTGATAACAAACAAATGACGGTGAGTGCTACGACTTCGATATCCATCATTCATTCTCATTGGTTCGAATACACAAAGTTCCTTTCCTAATAATAGACAAACAAAAAATAGAGAAAACAGAGTTCTAATCTCTGTTTGCTACAGAAAGTAGATTACAGTATTAAATAAAGAGATCTTCTCAATAAGATTTAATAGTAAATTCAATAAACATATACTTTATGGTCCGTCGTTCTGTCGCCACTGCGGTTTGCGGAATTACGTCATCGCGCACTTGGAATTCCGCACCAACATGTGTCAATATCTGCATCAATTTTATCAAACGGAAGAAAAGGTTATTATTTGACAGATATATTCTATCCAGCATACATACGTTTTTAATAGCATCAGAACCCCATCACCTGATGTTCGTTGGTTACGTTTTTTACACGCAGTCACCGTCTTGTAGGGAAGGAACAGAATAGTTGATAAGGGGCGCACCCATCGTGTTCTGTAAGCATTTTACCTTCTTTGAAGTTAAGAGCTATCTTGTAAGACTATATATACACACACACATAGATCTTCTGTCAATTTGCCATTTTTCCAGTCTGCTCTAATTTAACTAATTAGAGTGGTCTAAGCTGCAGTGCAACACGACATTACCTCATCCGATTACTATAAAAACATGGATGCGTTTCAAAGAAACGACAGT
The DNA here is from genome assembly GCF_903064755.1 of Maudiozyma barnettii. Classification (NCBI taxonomy): domain Eukaryota; kingdom Fungi; phylum Ascomycota; class Saccharomycetes; order Saccharomycetales; family Saccharomycetaceae; genus Maudiozyma; species Maudiozyma barnettii. The sequence continues at coordinate 1,666,944 of NW_024545238.1, read as the reverse complement.
ATCATTCTAAAAGGAACTAATTTCAAATTCAAGCCGTTATTTGGCCACTATGTTAACCCGAAATTCAATAGTCTGGTGTTCAATCTGATGGCGGAATATGGACATTCCATAACAAAGGGGCAGCCAATAATGGAGAAAGGCTACTATCGTCCAGTGCCTCAACCAGGGCGTAGCCTTGTCGTAAAACCAGTACACACCGCATTACAACCTTTCTACAGGCCTTATTTTGATCGTATGTTACTGATCATCGGAAGTGATAGGAGCAGTACCATTGTTCTCAGCTCCCCGATAAAAGGGAAGCCGAAGGGGTTATGCGACATCTCAGAGTTCACAGGGGAATCTGAGGGGTTTAGGCCTATATTACGGTCTGTAGAGACAGGTCCCCCGTTCACTCCATTAAATTATGACACAACCGAGGTGGACTTAAAAAAGGGTTGGCATAAAACTGTGAATTTAGGTACGTTTAATAAGGCTAAGTTCTATGTCGTTCCAAATCCTTTGGAATATTTCCCAATGCTATTTGTCAATTGTTCTCAGAAAAATATAAAAAACATTTATGCAAACATTACTAGTCTGCTACTAGCTAAGAAGGATCCACGGTTTTATGACCCCTCATCCTTTCTTAGCGCCATCCAGAGACCTCTGGTGTTCAGAATAGTTGGGAGTCAAGTCCTACACCGACAACGTTTACCCGGGATAGACGTGACAGAAGAAGAATATGTCCACCGAAGAAATGAATATTTGTGCAGAAGAAACCGATACATGGTGTCAGATTGTCGATGCCGTTCTAATGTAGAGCTTATCGAGCCATTTCCTCAGAATCCACCAGAACAGGAATGTTCTTGGGCCTGTGCAGAAGCGTACAATCACAATGTCCGTATTCGTAGCCTTGGCACTAACCATTATGTGAGTTGTTATACTTATAATGCATCGTCAGAACCACCGCGCTATACGCAAAGGAATAATGAATGCGAATGTTCAACTCGTGGCACGGAGCTGAGGGAGGCCAAAGAGGAGTATCACATATATAAGTGACTTTGGAGTTATTTGGGATTGGCACTAGATCGTTGTGTTCTACGATGTATATCTATATATGTAGTGAAAGATATATAATTATTATTAACCCTAATATGAGTAGTTAGGCACTTTTTGCATAGCGCTTTATATCTCTTATTTTTTCTGCCTTTAAGACTTGAAAGAATTTCAAGAAACTATGAATTTTTGTAAGCGTGACAAGAAGATAATTGAACCAAAATTTAAATAACAACTATTCAATAAATTACATTGAGTAGATATTTGAAATTGAATTAATTATATAAAATAATTACTATATTTATTACCAATATACAATTGATTAATATGAAATATCTGGTTCATTCACTATGATTTCCTTTTTTCTATAATATCCCGTTTTATAAATTGCTTACATTAATTATAGTCGAACTTATCTACCTATGTATTACAATATTTACTACGTAAAAGAGACCAAAAGTGATAGATGGAGGTAATTAGTAAATTGTAATTAGAATAGATACATACTTCCTGCTCGTATGTTATCATAGTGCGTCGCTTATTGTCTGAAATTTAAAAAAATACTATAAAAAAGGAAAAAGATAGCGAATGACGGTAACGTGAGAAAGAGAATTTTCTCTCCTCTAAAACGGAAAAACTAAGCGAGCGATGAAGATGAAGTGAAAATAATGAAAAGAAATCAAAAATTTTCATTTTTCGTTGTCGTTTTTTCTTTTTTTAATATTCTGACTTGATATCATTCGATGCCCTAGTATTTTATTGTTGACACTAAAAGATTTGCTCGATGAAACTTGATAACATATTTTAAATTATAAACAGATAAATATACCCTAGGTTATCTTTTTACCGACATTCTAAGAAGTTGAGAAAATAACGGCCATATCTTAATAACAAATATAATCATATACTCATATTTTTTTCAATGACTATCTCTGCTTTACCGACTACATTCGATGAAGCTGTGGATCTTGCTATCATCGGTGGTACAGGTCTATACCAATTAGATTGTCTTAAACCTGTTGCTGTCTTACCACCAATACAAACTCCATGGGGTGCTACATCCTCTCCCATTACAATAGCTGTATTTATTGGTGATTCTAATACTACTAATAATAAATTTGTTGTTGCATTCATATCTAGACATGGTATTAATCATGAATTTCCACCAACTCATGTACCATTTAGAGCTAATATTGCTGCTATTAAGAAATTACAATGTAAAGCAGTATTATCATTTAGTGCTGTTGGTTCATTACAAGAACATATTAAACCAAGAGATTTTGTATTACCACAACAATTAATCGATCGTACTAAAGGTATTAGAAATTCATCATATTTTAATGAAATTGGTTTAGTAGGCCATGTTGGATTTGGTAATCCATTCTCAACTAAATTTGCAGATTTTATATATCAATTTAAAGATATTTTAACTAACCCTGATTCTGATGAACCTTGTTTAATGCATTATGATCAAGACACTACTGTTATATGTATGGAAGGCCCACAATTTTCAACTCGTGCAGAATCAAAGATGTATAAAATGTTAGGTGGTGATATTATTAATATGAGTGTTATCCCAGAGGCTAAACTAGCTCGTGAATGTGAATTACCTTATCAAATGATATGTATGTCAACAGATTATGACGCTTGGAGAGATCATGAAGATTCAGTCACTGTAGATGCTGTTTTTGGTCATTTGGCTAATAATGGTAGAAATGCTAATGCTTTGGCTACTAAAATAGTTAAAGAAATGGCTAAAAACTTACCTGAATTTATGATTAATGGAGATGGTTTAAAAGGTTCTATTAAAATGTCTGTGGCTACTAAAGCTGATGTCATGTCAGAACAAACTTTACAAAATGTTAGATTCTTATTTCCAGAATATTGGTGAATCGTAAATATATATATATATATATATTTATTTATTCATATTATTTATGATTTTATAAATGATTTGGTCCTGGCGAATTCATTAAATATGAGTATTTTGGACTTGCAACATATGCCTCATTAGTCATAGATAGAGAATGTTTGTTATTATTCTTAAAATCGTAACCTGGTGTAATGTATGGATTACTACTACTACTATTATTATTATTAAAATTATTGTTTGAATAATTGTTTGTCGCAGCTGTTTTCCGTAAATCACCAAATGCATTAGTCCTATATATACTATTGTTTATTGGTTGGAAATGCATATTTTCTAGTTGTTGTTGTTGTCTTAATTTTTGTGGTGTTTTCAAAGATTTGAATAAGAATGGAGTGCTTGGAGTGCCATCAACAGCTACATTTGAATTATTTTTTTTATGTAATGATTGACCAGGCCCATTCATTTGAATTAAATGTGGTTTATTCATATTTTCGTTAATGGATTGATTCCCAAATTTAAATTGAGTGCCCTTTTCTTTGTTATTGGAATTGATGTTATTTAAACCTAATAATTGTTTTTGTTTATCAGATAATTTCAAATCAGTAGTCTTACCATTAGAAAATAATCTATAAATTGAAAATATTAAGTTACAACAAA
>NW_024545238.1:1593580-1660796 GCF_903064755.1 Maudiozyma barnettii | reverse complement strand
CCAATGCTATTTGTCAATTGTTCTCAGAAAAATATAAAAAACATTTATGCAAACATTACTAGTCTGCTACTAGCTAAGAAGGATCCACGGTTTTATGACCCCTCATCCTTTCTTAGCGCCATCCAGAGACCTCTTGCATTCAACATAGTTGGTGGCCAAGTCCTACACCGACAACGTTTACCCGGGATAGACGTGACAGAAGAAGAATATGTCCACCGAAGAAATGAATATTTGTACAGAAGAAACCGATATATGGTGTCAGATTGCCGATGCCGTTCTAATGTAGAGCTTATCGAGTTATTTCCTCAGAATCCACCAGAACAGGAATGGTCTTGGGCCTGTGCAGAAGCATACGATTACAATGATCGCCTTCATAACCCTAGGAAAAGTAATCATTATGTGAGTTGTTATACTTATAATGCATCGTCAGAACCACCGCGCTATACGCAAAGGTATAACGAATGCGAATGTTCAACTCGTGCCAAGGAGCTGAGGGAGGCCAAAGAGGAGTAATCACATATATAAGTGACTTTGGAGTTATGTGGGATTGGCACTAGATCGTAGTGTTATACGATGTATATGTATATATACATATATACATATACATAGCAAGTCAATTCATTAAGATGATAGTTAATACTATATTGAAGAGGATTATGTTTCTTTACTGATATAAAAGCTGTATGACGAGATATATATAATCGATCTACCTAAATTAAACTAAACTGACCTGGAAAATGATAGCAGCACATCCTAAAAACAACGAACATTTTCAAGGAACAGAGGGGCCATCCGAAATATCTTCTTGTTTGGGTGCGACCCGAAATTTGGACATATCTAATTTGCAACTAGGAAATGTTATCCCTAACCTTAGACGAACGCCGTTGTACCAAAAATAAATAATCACATACAATAGGCACACGATAACCTCGCTTATGAATGCGATTGTAAGTCCTTCAAAACTGTGTTCTGTTTTTCCAGCTACTTTGTGTACTATCATTTCCACCACTTTAGATATGCACATTGTTGCAAGTAGGCAGCCCACAGCGTAGGGAATTATCTTCAAACATTTGTGAAGCTTTTCATGTGCTTCAGCGAGATTGTTTTCGAGACACAATAATGTTAACGAACACTCTCTTATTTTTTGATCAAAGTTCGATCTCACATCTTTGCTAATCGGAGCCATGAATGTTGAATTCTTGTCAACTTCTAAGTTTTCTAGATGGTCTTCGATTAGGGTCAAAAATTCTTTCCCTTGGAATATCATTTTTGATAACTCAGTTAGATTATCACACCTCTTTCTGAGGTATGAATTCATCTTTGAGCTAAAAATATAAGCGACATTTTGATTTTTTTTCTCTTTTTTTAAAAGATCATTTTTTAGCAGCTGAATGTGATTACCTATCTTTTGCATTAAAAAATAAAATATACCTATCATCACTAGATTTTTATTTTCATGGACTTGAACTAATGTGTTACCAAATAGTTCTACCAAATTAATCTGTATATCAGGAAAATCTCCCAAAACACAAAACAAATTACCTTCTATGAAGCAGTTAATGCCTTTTTGTTCGGATAGACCTTCCTTGATAGTATATTCATCATACCATGTCAAAGATACTCTCCTAAATAGTATATTATTAGTCGTAGTTTGGCACCATCTGGAGTGAGTGTTTAAGGCTTTACCATAATCTTCATGTTTTTGATCTTTAACAAAGATAACAAGTGGACCATTATAATCCTCTAAAATATATTTGAAGCCTGTCGTCCAGTTTGGTGGATTTAACTGACATAACTGTTCCCCGACAATATTAAATGCCTTGAATGGAGTAGCAACAGGGAATTTGGAAACTGATTTAAATGTACAGATTTCAAACAAATTATGGCAAATAGTGCTAACTGGTAGACCTTGAGTAGTTGTAGTATTTTGCATTTTAACTTTTGTTTTTGAAAAAGATTAATAATATGTTAGTGTATTTATATAATATCAATCTTGATTTATTTATAAAAACATAGCAACTCAAAACAAACTTCGAATAAAACTTTAAGAAGTAATAAGAACGAAAGGAAAATTATTTAAAATTGACAACGATTTTAGTACCCTTTTATACCTTTTTTTTTTCTCTTTAAAACACAAAGTTCCTTTAAATCGCCCTCTCCCTGTGTCGCTCGGCGGTTAAATGGGAAAGTCTTTTCTTTCTTTGTCGTATACACGGCGTTGCACGGCGTTGTACAGCGTTACACGGAGTTAGACCACAAAGACCTCCACAATTTATTTTTTCCAAATATTATTTTCTGCACAATTCATTTATTGTTACTGGTAATAACAACAATAACAAACGAATAAATGAGGGTGAGCTCTGATACTTCGATAAGGAAGAATCAATCTTATTGGTTCAAAGTTGGGGAAGTTTCGTTATTGATAACAAACAAATGACGGTGAGTGCTACGACTTCGATATCCATCATTCATTCTCATTGGTTCGAATACACAAAGTTCCTTTCCTAATAATAGACAAACAAAAAATAGAGAAAACAGAGTTCTAATCTCTGTTTGCTACAGAAAGTAGATTACAGTATTAAATAAAGAGATATCGTCAACATAACTTAAGGGTAAATGAAATATATATGAGTGTTATATTATTTTTCATGTTCGTTGTAATTATTACCATTATTTAGTATATTCATATATAATTATCTTAAACAATAATTAAATTAATAAGTAGAGGAAGAACATCTAGATATCTTAGTGCAATTGTTTCTATAGACATACATATATATATTTATAAACGCTTGTTTAATTTCTACAATAGATAGATATATATTTCTTCAAGCTAAACCATTATCTATCACTATGGGAATTGACTTTGTCAACGGTCTGAGTCCTTTTCCCCTCAACCGAACTTATTTTGACATTCTACCCTGCATAATTTGAACTCACACAGATAATTAATCAACCCTAACCCTGAGTTTAGTTCTATGCCAACCCGGTTAGCTTCTATCTTCTAGCCGGTGACTAAAATGGGAATTCAAAGTGCGAAAAAAAGTTTTTTTTGGAAGCGAGCGTGAGTGGGTGGCCACATTTCGGCCTCAGTCAGAGCTTTTTGCTCTTTTGGTACACCGAAAAAAGATTTAGTACGGCATCAGTTGAAATAGAAATTAATATACTTCAGAAACAAAATAGAACAAGTTAAATGAAATTTATTTAAGTTTTCCCATTTTTTTTTGATAGTTAAGAAAGTTAAAATTGAGTCAGATAGGGTGTATAATAGAATAATATTACAATAACAATGTATATGTAGTTATTGATACTCTTTTTCTGTTCGTGTCTTGCTTCCATTTGTTTAAACAAAGAACAATTAATTATGTAAAAAATTATGAAGATGAAATAAGGCCATGTGACTCCTTAATTAGGTGCAAAATAATAGTTAATGATAATCATAGAATATTTTATATACTTAAGAACATCTTGAGGGCCAGCAATAGGAAAATATTAAATAAACAAAAGTGTTAGAATCCTCTTCTTTTATTTTTTTTTTCAAGAAAATTGTTTTCATTTTCTGCCCTAGTATATTATTCATATATATATGAGATGAGATAGTCGAATTCTTCTCAATGCGGGACAAACAAATACAAACTATATATGCATTCATAACGTTACTAAAAATCATGCGTTTTCTTTTTTCATATATTAATAAATTCCTCAATATGATTTAGTAGTATCACAAAAAACGACAACAATGAATTAAAATTCTATATTAATTCATTTCGATTAGTATACTATTTTATTTTTATTTTAAAATAGGTATTATCGTGATTTATAGATTATTTTGATTTATTTGGTCGTCGTCGTCATCATCATCATCATTAGAATCACCTCTTAATTTAATTTAATCATTACATTCTCTCCGGTGGTTTTGTGAGAAAGAAAAAGAAAAAGAAAAAGAAAAGAAAAGAAAAGAGAAAATTAATCTCTTAAAAATTTGTTTTTTTCTCTTAAGGAAAAAAAGAAAATACGAATCAAAAAATCGAATTAAAGATTATAAGAAAGATAGGGTAGGGTGATTGATCAATAAAGAACATTTAAGATCTGAATAGAGTAATATATAAAAAATATTAAACAATAAAATTATCTATAAAAAAATAAATTCAAATTTTCTTTTTTTGTTTAAAAACACTAACGTGAAAAGATACATATTATCCATTTTTTTGTTCTTTTTCTCTGTGAAGAAAACATTAACAATAAATTGAATAAATCATTATAATATAAAAAAAAGAAGATATAGGAAGAGTGAATAAACGATCATCACTATCAGGATCTGTTCATATATATCTATTCATTCGAACATATCAAAGAGGTTATTTAATCTCATCCTGCATTTCCCCTTTTTTGCGTTTTGTTTTTTGTTTTTGACTAGAATACAATCACTTATACATATCATCATAATTTACTAAAAGGGAGTTTACATTATTAAAATCACAATTATTTTTGATATCCTTTCATTCTATTAAACATTATTTAATCGAGAAGTCATCACATATACACCATTTTGAAGTCTCTCTAGAATATACAAAAGTAAAGTCATCTCATCTCATTTTATTTTGTTATTTGTGATAGATATCATATCATCTCATCCATATTAAGAAAAAGAAAATTAATAGAAGTCGCTATTAACTTCCATTTTGTTAGTTTCTTATAAGAATTCGCTTTTAATTTCCCCCTTTTCATTATTTATTAAGGGAATTTATAAATTTCAAATTTTCAAAATTTTTTCCCGCTTTTTTCTTTCTTCTCTGTCGGTTAAATATTTTTATTTGTTTATTAATAAAAACTCAAACTCAAACCGTTGATTGATTGATTGATTATAATTTTATTATAAATTTTTTAACTCCTCGTGAATTTTGATCAAATTCGTAATTTTTTTTTTACAAAGAGAACAGGAATAGTTTATTTTCACCCCTTCAATAAAAATTCTTTATTTTTTAATTTTAATTTTATTAAAAGATAGAGGCGTTTAGTTTGACTGTTTTCTTATTTTTGAAATTTAAGAAGCTTTCTATTTTAAAATATATTCCATTGAATTACTTTTATTCTTTTTATTTATTTTGTTTGTGTTAATATATCCACCCTTTCTATAGGTTCTTAATCAAATGGGATTAATATCATCTTTATGTTGCGCAGAAGAAAACAATTTAGAAGATCGAAATATAACTAATCAATCACAAAGATATAATACAAATAGGAAAAGAAATATTGGTAATACTACTACTAATAATAAGATTGGTCATACTACTACAAAGAATAATAACAATAATAATAATAATAATATAACTAAATCTAAGAGTTCTAATACTACCAATTCAAATTTAATAATAACAACTACAACAACAACAAATATTAATAATAATAATAATAATAATAATAATAATAATACCGCAATTGTTGCTACTGCTACTACAACAAATAATTCGATAATTACAGGAAGCGCGAAACAATTAAAAAATAAAAGGGGTACTTCTAATATATCAAATACTAACAGCACAACTATTCCAATAGATTCAAAACAGTCTATTGAAGATCAAAATAATAGTAGTATAGGTAGTATAAGAACATCAACAAGTAAATTCACTGAATCTTCAGAAAAGGAAAAAGATATTATTGAAAGGAATTCTGACGATATAGAAGCTGACGAAGACGAAGAAGATAGTACTGAAAAGGAAAAGACAAGTACAAAAATGACAGCTTATTATAATTCCGAATCTTCTCAAGGTAATGAACATTCTTCTTATGCAGATACATTTGATGATGCTAATTCGATGAAAATAGATGGAAATTCTAATGTGATAACGAATGTTAATAACCAAAATGATAGTAGTATAGTTAATAGTAACAATGAAGATGATTATGATATGATCGACAAAAATCATGATATAACAAATGCTTCTACCCCTATTGTAAATGAACAATCATTAGATAAAGATAATTCCATACCATTAACTCAAGAAGAACCAGGTGTACCTTTACAACCTTCGAATGAACAATTATATGAACAACCAACAGAATATTCTAATAATACTAATATTAGTCCGTCAGATAAAGAAACTGAACAACAACTATATTCTAATGCTAATGATGTACAAAATGATATGGACTATAATATGGTGTCAAATTATGAAGATTCTGAAGAGTATGTTGATTTGACTGAATTACAACCAGATCAATATCATGCTGCTGGGTTTAATACTCTTTTACCACCTATAACGAAATCTTTTAAACATAAGAAATGCTTAGTATTAGATTTGGATGAAACATTAGTTCATTCATCATTTAAATATTTACGTTCAGCAGATTTTGTTTTACCTGTGGATATTGATGATCAAATACATAACGTTTACGTTATAAAAAGACCAGGTGTTGACGAATTTTTAAAAAGAGTTGGCGAATTATACGAAGTTGTAGTATTTACAGCGAGTGTTTCCAGATATGGTGATCCTTTATTAGATAAATTGGATATTAATAAAGCTATTCATCATAGACTCTTTAGAGAGGCTTGTTACAATTACGAAGGAAATTATATTAAGAATTTATCTCAGATTGGTAGACCTCTTTCAGATATTATCATACTTGATAACTCTCCTGCATCATATATTTTCCATCCTCAACATGCAATTCCAATTTCTTCGTGGTTTTCTGATACTCATGATAACGAATTATTGGATATTATACCATTATTGGAAGATTTATCCAAGAGAAATGTTTTAGATGTAGGGAAAGTTTTGGATGTTTCAATATGACCTTACTAATGACAATTCTATTATCATTTATTTCGGAAAATGTAAATACAAAAAAAAATCGAAAAAAAAGAACAAAAAGTAACGACTGATTCAAAAACAAATATGCATTTACTATACCTATTAAGACATTTTACTTATTAGCATCATATTATACTATATCATTATTTGTTTCATTTTCCTAGGAAAAAAAACAGTGGACCAAATATACTAAATTTTTCTTATGGATTTAGTAGTTAACAATACGAAAACTCCCATATTGTCACCCTCAATTATTATACTGATAACGTATTGTGACATTTATTTTAATGCATTTTATACACATATTCTATGAAACTTGTTACTTATAATTATCATATTCTGAAGATACAATTTTCCCGTATAATATTATTACAGGTATTGGTATTATTTCAATATAATTTCTTCATTCACGAACGAAAGTTTAACTATCTAATACATAATATTATGTTCTCTTTGCCTTTCTCATACTTGGAAGGGTAATTAAGAACGTACATTCATCCATATCAATGGACATTCACAACCTCACGTAAACATATATATATATATAAAAGTGAAACATTTATTACACTATGATAAAATATAAAATAATAATATACACAACATATTGCTTTGAAGTCGAAATATTTTCTTATAAGCATTTCATAATCAAAGTGTAAGCATACTAATATTATTATTATTTCTCGTTCTTTTCTATTTAAGTGAAAAGAATAAAAACGAATTATATTTTATATCAATAAAAGTTTATATAATCTAATTTTATATGTGTATGCAAGACTTATAGGTTATTTATGCCATTCTTCAAAAGGTCGAGGAAATATTCTAATATACAAATAATTTTTTTTTCAGTTACTATCTTGATCATCTTCATTATCATGTTGTTCACGACGTTTCTTTTCGTCATATTTAAATACAGTACCAACAATCTGTTGTTTTCTTTGTGCAACAAATGGTTTATCCTTGACTGTACGTCTCTCGTTCATTTCTCTTCTCCTAATAGAGCTCAATTCAATGTTCTTAATCTCTTGTGCTTTCTTAATAACAATTGGAACATGTCTATGTTTACTGATTCTTCTGATTTCGGGCATATGTCTAAATCTTTCCTTCAATTTCTCGTCGTATTCTAATTTATTTCTCTCTCTGGTAGATTTAACATTAGATCTTTCCCATGCTTTACTTCTCCACATCCTCACATTACCATCATCAGACCCACTCATTATATATTTAGAATCCATAGAATATTTGACTTGGAAAACATGTTGCATTCTCTTTGTATGGTATATTTCCCTAGAATGACCTTGATTTGTCTTATATATTCTGATAGTCTTATCGTAGGAACCAGTCACAATTTCGTCACCTGTTGGTGAAAAATCAACGTCCATCACAGCAGCAACATGATCTTTGAAGACATTTAGCGCACTAGACATATTTCTCATATCATAGTAGTAAGCGTTATGATCTTCGTTAGCTACAACAAAATTAAAGGCTTCCATTGGATTCCAACAGATAGCATTTGTTCTCATCTTTTGAACAATCTTTTGAGTAGGAGAATTTGTTCTCAAATCGTACAATACTATGGAATTATCACTACCTGTACTAGCAAGGATATCCGTTTCATTTTGGTTGAATTTGACAGTAGTAACATTATCAGCACCCCAGGATAAATTAGATAATGGCTTGGTTCTTTCTGAAGTCCATAGTTGAATCTGTGCACCACCAGTGACAAAAGTTGGTTTTGATCTATGATGATCCAAACCTTGGAACGCATGCTCACCATCAAAGGTCTTAATAAGACCATGTGTATTTATCTCATCATCTGATTTAACATTCGAAAAATCGTCGTTGTTCACAGACCATAATTTTATTGTTTTATCATCACCACAGGACAACATAAAATTTTCATTTTTATTTTTTCCCAATGTTTCTGGTGTAACACAAAGCCCTGTGACTAAACCATAATGTGCTTTGAAAGAAACATATTCTTGACGAGTAGACATATTCCAGTATTTAACAATACCATCACCAGATGCAGTTGCCAGTTTGTTCAGGTTGTTGTAGTTCTTTGCAATCATGTACACACCATCTCTATGACCATGACCGAATTGGCCGACAAAAGGCTGTGCAAACATTCTTTCCAACTTAGTAGCATTTAGTGCCTTGGTGTACTCACGAGCTCTTTCAAAAGGATGTAATTCAGGGTTTAAATTTCTTGGAAGTTGCGATTCCTGGGTACTCTTCACTGGGACATAATCGTCCGAGCTTCTTTTGATGGTTTTGATTTTCATACTGTTTTATGATATGGAATACCTTGGTTATTTGTATATAACGTCTTACTAAGTACAAATAGAGAAATCTTCGATATTATGATATTTTATGTATCTTTAGTAGTTCCTGTAACTTTTCCTACTTCTTATTGTTACTAAAATCGATGAGATGCCCATTCGATGAGATGCCCATTCAATAAGTTACAATAATTTTCACAAATTTTTTTTAGCCCGAGATCATATTGAACGACCATCATCATATGCCGGATAATCTATAATTTTTGTATTTATTATACGTCTTTTGTCTATCTATCTATATATGGTCATATATGTAAAAAGCATACAAATTACTATTTGTATCATGTCTATCAAAATATATTATGTTGCAGCTGTTATTATAGTGTTAGTATCATCCAAGGGATTATTTGGATACCTTATATTATTGATAATTGGTTTACCAATTCTTTCGATAACATCGTAAGCCCATAATACATCGAGATGGGAATATTCGTCAATGTACCAGATCTTATAGACAGAATTATCTTCATAATTAACAAAATGATTGATTAGACGTTCACCATCTACAAGTCTATCTTGTTTTGGAATGAATAACATGATTTGTGGAAAATCTTTTGCGGTATCACGAGGTGGATTTAAATGAATATTGTGTTGTGCTTGTCTAGTCTCATTCATCTCATGTCTTAATGGAAACCATGTCTTATCATGTGGAAACATTTTGTTTGAACCATATTTGAAACTAGTCTTGTTAACATCTGAACTTAGCCACCATTGCATTAATTTGACTGATATATTTACCGGAGAGAATAAAAAATTACGATCTCTTAATCGTTTATCCCATAAAACATCGTTCCAGTCAAACATATAGTTAAACATAATATATGAAAAGAATGAAAAAAGTTTAGTTCCAGCACCGATGTTTCTCATGAACATCATTAAAGGAATAAAGGATTTAGTTCCAAAGACCCACGGTGAATCAATGCCCATACCCATAAATCTGACGAATACTTTTTCATTTAATAATGGACCTGGATAAATTGCCGGAGCCAAAGCCACAAAATTATCTACCTTATCAATCAATTTAAAGTTTGAGCTGTAAAGTTTTTCTCCATTGACTAAGCCTAATAAGCTTTGTGTTGTGCCTTGAGAATGAGCGACTAAGGTTAATTTCTCGAAATGAATAGTCTTCTCTAAAACGAACTCTATTAGGCATTTTAAGTCATATTGACACATTTCATGAATATCCCAATCCCATTTTTTCTTTTTATCATTATTCAATTTTTGCATATCCCAATCTGGATTAAAACCACATCTGTTATTACCTAACCAAATATCGAAACCCTGTTCATATAAATAGTAAGCCAAAGAACTTTTGCCACTAGATGCAAATGCACCAGCACTTTGTAATAAGCCATGCAATAGTAATAGAGGGTATTTACCCAGTTGGTCCTTCGCGGATCCACCTAAAGGAACAAGATGCCATAAATCTAATACAAACCCATCATCTGTAGTGACCCGAAATTCTTCGATTTCTATATTATATTGATGGTAGTAATATTTCAAATCAGGTACCAACTTATGATCTTCCAGTGATAATGTATCAGTCTTAAAAGGATTATCATATATATGTGACTGTTCGTTTTCCTCTTGTACATTAACTGGATTATTTTGAGTCTTATTAGTTGATTTAAAATACTCCATCGGTAAATTTGCTCTGAGGCTAGTTATTGTATGATCGTATTCGATGTTATTTTCATCATCATTCTCTAAATCTAATGGTGAAGTAGAAGAAGTAGATGCTCTAGAATATCGCCTAATTTTATTCGGGCTGGGTTTCTTATGTGGATTAATATTTGTTCGTGAGCTTCTAATATCTCTTGGATCTGGCTTACTTTGAAAATGTACTGTAACAAAATTATGCCATAACGATAGGAAAAATAGCACAGACAGGAAACATGTCAAAATTATTGAGGATACAAACTGGTATAAGATGTTCAGCATTATCCCCGACTTAACGTGTGGAGTATTGCGAGGACTATAAAAAGTTGACTTGGTATTTAGCAAGAAACCACGAGTGAATGCTAATTAAAATTATGGTATAATGGAAAGATAAATAGTAAATGTATTGGAGTTAATCTCGCAATAAATACTTGATAAATTATTAATAATGGAAATATTAGGATGGTATGATGGTTAATATTATTCAAAAATATGTAAGCTTGTATAGTTCAACATATTCGATTAAAAAACGAGACCCAAACAAAACAAATGTTTGTTATTATGAAATCTTCTTGAACTTTAACGCGTTGAAATATTTTATTTCCTTTGTGCCGTTAAAAAATTATAGATGAAGTTACTGAGTCGACAAACTACATAATGAAACATTTCACAACAACAGATACCACTTAATCTTTTATACAATCGTTTTAGATATGGTCAAGAGTATTTGAAGTTATTTAATGGTATGTCAGATTATACAGTGAGTGCAATATTTGATAATGATCATGGTTCTTTGAGTGGGTTACCATTGGATATTAGTAGCATCCATTTTTCAAATCAAATATTATTACAAATCAGATTAAATGGAGAAATGGATTCTACCTACGAGGTTACGAGAAGGGGATTGAATACTTTAGATCAGGGAGTAAGCCGACCAATTGCCGGGTTTGCTACCTTACTACCGGAGGAACAAGATGATGATGATGATGACTATTCTTATAATGCAGACGTAATGAGAGATAATTTGGCAGATTTTCAAGTCCTTACAAAACTTGGAGATTCCACAGATCATAAAATGCCTGTGATATGTACACAAATTGGCGAATTATATCAATCTGTTATAATGCCAATGTTAAGAAAGAACGGTAAAAATAATGAATTAGCATGTGACGGATCTAGTTTACTTATTACAATGAGTACTAAAATCTTTCGTCAAACAATAAAACTGGATCAAGATTCTGGTAATGATCTTGACTTTGCGAAGTTAGTGTTCATTCTTAAAACGATTAAAGAAATGTATATTTCTTAAATGAAATGAATGCATATGTAATCACGAGACAATGTGTATATTTTTATATATATATATATATGTGTTAATGCAAAAAAATGAGCAAAAGCTGGAAGTTATGATTATATAATGATAATATTTTGATTTTTTGATGGTCAATTGATTAATTGCCATTGTCGATCACAGCCATATCCAATACTTGAAGTGTACCGATTTGACTACACAATGTGACCAAATCTCTGTATGCTACTGGATCAATTAAACCTGTACATTCGTAAGCTTCTGCTGTACTGGATTCATTTTCCTTTGTAACGATAAATTTCTTAATCTTTTCTAAAGGTTCTTGATTTTCGGTAGATATTTTAATATTAACTTTAACCTTCATTTTAGCCCTCACGATTGGAATAAGCTGTTTCGTTATTAATAGTTTAATAGCTTCAAGTGCTTGTAATTTTGCTGGTTTTCCAACTACAGGACTGAATTTCAATTCAATTAAGGCTTTATGTATCATTGTTGGAGGATATCTTTTCTTAGACTTAGGGTTAATACACTTGGCACTAATGATGGTTAGCATTTCATTATTGATCTTATTTAACATAATTTGTCTTTCTTTCTCACTTAATTGAATCTCACCCTTTTGGAGAATTAATTGAATGATATCGTCCACGTTAGTTGTTCCAAAGCATTTTTGTAAATCTTCTTTGGAGGCCACTAAACCCTTGGATACATTCATAAACACTTGATGAATCTGTAAGACTTCATCCATATCTTTCTCGATCCCCTTTCTGTAATCTTGAACTTTGTTCTGATAGCATGCTACTTCGAATCTCTTACGTTCTTTACGTAATCTCACTAATGAGACATTTGTCAGCTTTATTTGACCCGATGGTTGTTGAATTGGCATATTTATCCTACTGCTTAGTTATAAAGAGACCTTCTGAGTTACTGGAAGACAAGTAATATAACTTTAACTAGACTGACTATTTATTGATAGTGGTTAAATAGAATGTTCCTATATCCACTTTTATCCATCTTCACTACTTGTCTCATCATCTAGTGGGTTGTTGCAATAAAATAGTTTTAGAGATGAAAAATTTCAAGTTGAAAATTTTTGAAATCCTGAAAAAAACCCGAAGAACCAAAATTCTTATCAAAATGACATCATAGTATCTCAAGAAGGGTTGTGATATATATCGAAACAGCATTACAAATGGCAATTATTTATATATTGCTGTGTAGTTTCATATTCTTCATTGATATGAATGGGTAAAGTAATGGCAGGACAACTAAGTTGAAACTAAATATAAATCCAAATGTATCAAGTTAATTTCACTGATCTATTGCTATCTTCTTTCTCTTTTGGTAATCAAAACAAAAACAAAAAACGATCAAAAATGGCGCGAAATTTGTGATTTTCTTTATTTATTGATTTTAGAGGGAAGCCCTTGGAGAGGGGGGCCACTTTCAAGATAGTAGCATTAACAATAAGAGCATGTATTCTCTTTATCTTGTGTGTTTTGACATTTGGAATTCTTGGTTAACATATTTATAATTATTGTATATTTTACCTTCTGTTTTTCTCTTGACAATTTTGATTCGAATCTGTATTGCTAAGGTTTTTCTGATAGTTCCCTATTGTTGTTCTCGAGATAAAATAAGGGGAGAAAATTGCATGTTTACATTATAAAAATTTGCACCTATATTTAATATTATTTTAGAATCAAGACTGATAGGCTTCGAGTATAAAAGAGCTGTGTTCTATAAAATTTTAAACGATTAGAGAACTAAACCAATCGATATTTGTTGATCTATTTTGATTAAATATAAAATCCATAAAAAAAACAAAGATGAATAGTGATCCAGAGCAACAACCATTACAAAATGCTAGAAATGGTAATCCTAGATCTCAGGTTCATTATATTTCCATTCCAATAGATAGAAATGCAGATTTCCCAACAGATACACAAAATGATGGTACGCCTGTTGAAGCATCATTCAATACTAGAAGACAATCTATTCTAAACCAACCAATTGGTTCATTTAGAGGTGTTAATTCTCTAGGAAGATTTGCTACATCTTTAAGAAGAGCTAATTCGTTTAGACACATCGATGTAAACTCAAGTGTAGAACGTTCTTTCTTTAAAGATAATCATGATGAAATATTTGATCCTGATACATTGGCACCTGCTGTGAATGGTAGAAGATTATCAACTGTATTACATCCATCACAAAACATTTCAATGAGACCATCCATTACTAACTTAGATGCCAGTAGGGGTACCGGAGATAATCCCTTCTTTGATGATAGTTCAATAGATTATGGATCTACTTATTCAGGACATACTGGTATTGGTGCTGGTGAACAAAGTTCTCTTTTGAGGGGTTCCATATCTATGGCTGAACTAGCTGATAATTTAAGTAGAGATGGTTATAAAGGTGTTATTGCAGGTGATGTGGATTCATTTGTACTGAAACAAGTTGAAGATAAAGATGGAAAAGTGGTCACTGTTTTAGCAGGTCAATCAACTGCACCTCAAACTATTTTCAATTCAATTAACGTTTTAATAGGTATCGGATTATTAGCATTACCACTAGGTTTGAAACATGCTGGTTGGGTCATTGGGTTATCTCTGTTGTCACTCTTTGCTAGTGCCACTTTTTGTACTGCAGAACTTCTTTCTAGATGTTTAGATACCGATTTAACTTTAATGTCGTATGCCGATTTAGGTTATGCAGCCTTCGGTACTAAAGGTCGTGCTTTAATATCTGCATTGTTTACATTGGATTTGCTTGGCTGTGGTGTGTCTTTAGTTATTTTATTTGCAGATTCTTTAAATGCATTATTTCCAAATGTTTCTGTTACATCATTTAAAATATTAGCATTCTTTGTCATTACACCACCAGTTTTCTTACCATTAAGCATTTTATCGAATATATCATTATTAGGTATTCTATCAACCATTGGTACAGTAGCTGTTATCACTGCATGTGGTTTGTTTAATAATACTGCGCCTGGATCTTTATTCCATCCCATGGAAACACAATTATGGCCAAAAGATATCAAGAGCTTTTGTTTATCAATAGGTTTATTGAGTGCATCTTGGGGTGGTCATGCAGTCTTCCCGAATTTAAAATCAGATATGAGACATCCAGCTAAATTTAAAGATTGTCTAAAGACAACTTATGAAATTACTGCAGTGACTGATATTGGTATTGCAGTGGTTGGATATTTAATGTTTGGTGATTCTGTAAAGGATGAAATTACGAAGAATGTATTGTTATTAGATAAATTTCCTAGTTATTTACATGGTTTAATCTCTGGTTTAATGACTTTAATCCCAATTGCTAAGACACCTCTAAATGCAAGACCTATTATTTCCGTTTTAGATACATTATTAAACGTGAGAGATGCTGAAGAGAAATATGAAGGCAATCGTCTGAAGATCGCTAAGACGATTCAGTCTACAAATGCACTATTTGTTAATATCTTATTTGTTATTATTGCCATTATATTTCCTCAATTCGATAAAATTATTGCTTTCTTAGGTGCAGGTTTATGTTTTATGATTTGTCTTATTTTACCATGTGCTTTCTATCTGAAAATTTGTAAAGACACAATCTCACCTACAGAAAAAATTGCATGTTACATTACTATATTTGTGAGTATTATTTTCTCGACTCTAGGTATTGGCGCGGCTATCGTTTCTTAAACATAATAGTAGAGCTGGAACTTTTAAGTCATTATATATTCTAGTATCGTACATAATGTACCTCCCTCATATATTTATTTCACCTTTTTATACCTATTAGAAATTGTTAATATTATTATTCAAATTTACAAATGCTACATTTCTTATTTTATCTTATCTTTATTTTTATGAAGTCTATATATATTGACTATTTGTTTGATTCCTTTGACTTGTTTGCCAAAGAGCTAATCCCTTTTGTTACTGCAGGGCAATAATGTTTTGAAAGCAAAGAATTCTCCCAAAGAGTAGCAGCTCCAGAATTACATCTAGATATAATATCGGTATTCACATTGTATGAACCGTTACCTATTCTATCCTCGGTAGAATATAACCCTCCAATATCTGGGTATTTTGTCATTAATTTATCAATGAATTTCAAAACAGCAACAGTTGTCTTCTCAGGTGTATGCATAATAGCAACATACAACCTCTTGGTGAATGCAGCAGCTCTTTCTCTTGTCCCCGAGTTGGTTCTGAAAAATATATAATTAAGGGCTTTTAAGAGTAATTCAGCCTTTGTCGAAACATTGACGGAAGGTTTAACCAACTCCATATTTAATGGATCAGCTAATCTCAATGATTTATAAGATAATTCAATATCAGCATCTAATGCAACATTGAATAGGATAGCATATAACGCATTCACAAAAGTCGATAGATCCACTGAAATCTTCATATGCCTATTGTTCGAGACTAACGAAAAGGAACTAACAATGCATAACAATACTTTCCGTACTTCAGAAGGAGCTAATTCTGTTAGATCTGTGTCAAGGATTATTTCCTTCATGACCTCTAAGAAATCACCTAATAGATCAAAGTTAGCCATATTACCAAACTTGGATAAACCTTCCAAAACGGCACCAACAAGATTTGTATGACCAGCTTTTAGAATATTCAAGTATAGCGCAAGAACCAATTTCAATATTTCGGCCTGGTTCTTTTCTCTTTCTTCTGCTGAAACCACAAGCTCCGCTTTACGCATTTCTTCATCAATTTCTTTAATTTCCTTTCTTACTTTTCTCTCTTTTTTGGATAAATGAACTCTATCCTTCTTTTTCATTCTGAACTTCATTTCTGTTTCTTCATCCCTTGTATTTGGGTCATAATCTTGTAAAATATCAAGCGATAGAAGGATATTCATAGTTGATTCATCTATCATGTAATTTCTAATCTTAAGAACCTTAGAAAAAATTCTGACAATTTCAACAGATATACTACCTTCATCATCACCAGTAAATAGAGATTCAACGGTATTAATAATAGTTAGGGCAATAGGATCGACACGAAGATTTGGTTTACAAATACGACGAATTAAAATTGAGAAAACTTCAGTTCTAAAATTAAAATGTGACGCATTAGAGATTATACCATTAGCAGCTTGCATGGCGTTAACACCAAGTGAGACTTTAATTGGATCAGCATTATTGGCAACTTTAGACAGAACATTTAATCGTTCAATGTAATTCCTGTAGTTTACCACTAGGTTTTGTTCGAAATGTCTTAATCTAGAAACCTCTTTGGATACTTTCTCTTTCTTTTCAATATCACTTAATGGTCTGATTCTATAACCTGGCATAATACTATTGAATACAGGAACCAACGCAAGTATTGAAAATTTACAAGTATTCGGGTTTTTAGATTGGACCATTTTAACAAGACGGGTAAGGTATCTGGTATTCTCTTCAGGATCTTCCATAATATTTTCAACCATCTCAGCAATCTCTTCTTGCAATTGTAAGATTTTCTCTTCAGTGTCAGGTTCTTCTTCAGCTTCAGCCACTGCTTTCGTACCTTCTTTTGGTTCTCCTTCCTTGACTTCTTCCTCAGATTCTTCTTCTTCTTCCTCAATTTCATGTTTTTTCTTTTGTCTTTTCAAAAGGTTTCTTTCGACCTTACCATTGATTTTAATAGGAAGACCTTCCACCATATCCTCTTCCGGGTTCTGTAATACTCTTGGCTTCAATTCGTAATCTTGTTCTTCATCATCCCAGGACGACGAACGTCTCTTTCTTGGATGAGTTTCCTCTACTACTTCCTCTTCATAAGATATCATGTCGGCTGCAATTTCACCTACATCATCGAAGGTACCGCTGGCAAGAAGTGCATCCTCTTGTTTTCTTTTGTTAGCTGTTCTTTCTTGAATAGAAAATTGTGATCTGTTTTTCCTGGCCATTCTAGAAGATCAGATGTATAATAGCCTTGTTTTTGTTTGTTTTCTTAATATTGGGTATAAAACAATATGTTATGTACCTAATTTTATTACTTTTTCATGTATAAGATTCATATAAATGTCAATAGACTGATGAAGATACATTTTATTTTGCGATGAGATGAGATTAAGTCTGCAATTTTAAAAAATTTTCCAGATGCTGAAAAATTTCGTTCTGAGAGAAAACAATGTACAAAATAAAAAAAACTAAATTATGAAGCTATTGACAAAAAATTACCCGAGTACAGAGCATTTTTGCTATAGTCGAAACAGACCATAGTAAGAAGCAACTTTAAAGGTTTTCGATATGAATTGAAATCAAGTACTACAGATATGAGTAGAAATAAAATAACGATTACATAGATAACATAATGATTGGCCAGATATATTATACTATAAATTTTGCAGATATTCGCATATGTCATCATTTAGGAACTTTTGAAGAGTCTTGTTTTCGACAGCCTCACCATATCCGGCTAGATGTTTCTGAATGTTTCTGACAGCAATCTTGCCAGAAAATAGTTTTTCCCCCATTGCTTTATCAAGTACCATTCTAGCGAAATCAATGTCTTCTTTATATAAATATGCTAATATCAATGACTCTGTGACTAAATCAGCTTGAGATCCAATTTCGTGTTCACTTTTTTCTTTACTTAAGTTGTGGATATTATCGTTAAATATACTCAGAGATTTCTCAATATCAAACCTCGAATTTGTTAAAATCGATACCCTTAGTATATTTGTTCTTAGTATAGGATTATGGGATGTTTTCGGCAACCAATTTTGAGCAGCTTGAAGAAACGATGCGTCCCCTGTTTTAAATGCCTTATAACTATATGCCATGTATGCTTCAAACGCCATCTCATCTTTTATTTCTGTAAATTTGTTACCACATTTAATGTAAAAATCCATAAATTCTTCGATATTTCCCCTAGTTAATGAAAATATTCTCAGAATTAACTTTACGAAACCAAAATCTGTTTGGATCTTATTGCCATTTTGTAAATCCTCTAGAATACGGAAAAAATTCTTTTCGACATGAGCTGGTACAAGTTCAGGAGTGCTGAGTTCCCATTTGTGATTTAAAATTTTGTTAATATTTGTAATTTGTTCATCAATAGATTTGTTTGCCTCTAATTCCTCTTCTGTAGGTTTTAGTTTATCAGGTCTTCCAGTCCCTTTGACCAATTTATATACATAAACTGGAGATGTCCTCAAATCTTCGAAACGGTACGACTTAAAAACATAATAGGTTTGTAAGTATGTTAACTCTTCATATTTTTCATTAAAAACACGAAGTGATGGAGAATAACCTAAAATTAGTGGGAGACATTTGGTGGCATTTGATTCTAAGATCGCAGTGGCAATTCTATCAATTAACTTTTGGTCTACTAATGTTTTGTTTTTTATATTTGAAAGAATATATATCGCATTGGTAATATCAGTAACTGTCATCGCAGTCTTCCCATCCTTAACATCTGCACTATCAAAGTTCACAATTTTTAACAAAACTTTAACAAACAATTCGTCTGGTACTTCCTCAAAACCTTTCGTATTGTCAACAAATAGATCCCAAGATGAGTTAATTCTACCAGGGTTATGTTCAATCAATTGTAAAAGAGCTTCTATAGATAATTTCTGTTTCAATTCCTTTAAAAGCTGTGATTGAATAGTAGCTATACCAAAATTGTACTTAGTCAGCTCTTCGATAATTTTGTTATGCACGACAGAAGCTTCCTGCTCGGTAAATTTTAAATCTTTCACAACATTAGTTATCTCATTGGAAAGTTCGTACGGTTCTAATGTTTCAATTCTTTTATTTAATTGCTCATTAATTTTATGGAAATATGGCTGTTTAAATAATTTTATATAACTTTGTGACTGGGCTTTTGAAATCGCTTGAAATAAGTTCCTGGAAACTGAAATATATCTTCTGAATCGAAGCATTCTGTACTTTGGGGTTAACTTGTTGAACCCTCGATAAACTTACAAGTACTTTTATTAAAAGTAACATTTTTCTTATATACTGTACTACTACAGTTTTCCATTGATGATGAAAAAAACGATGAGTCAATCTTGTTTATTCTCGGCGTTGATGAGTTTACAACTGTGATTTCCAAATTCCACCTTTTTTTTTCGCTGTCACACTTGAACCAAGAAAGTAAATAAATATAGGATCAGGAAATTTTCCTGACGTAACATATGTTTGACCGAAAAGATTACCTCCATAGAAATCAGACATTTGTTTTTTACTTATTTAAAATTATTTGGACATTTAATATATATATACATTTTATTTATGGCACAATTTTTATTGATCAAAACCAAAGGATGCATCAGAATCATCAGCTACCTCGTCGTTCTCATCGTCATCGTCGATGAAACTGTCATCGGATAGCTCGATTGCCTCTTCAACGTATGATTTTTTGGGAGTTCTAGCTCTGCTATTTCTCTTACGTGGTTGGATCTCTTCATCATTGTCATCATCTTGTGCATCACTTAAAATTTCTAAATCACTTTCGTCTGATAATTCGACAGATTTCTTAGATTTCTTAGGAGAATCTTTCTTAGCAGTAGATTTTTCAGTCGTATCCACAAGTGTGGCTTGTTCATCTTTTGAGGATGAATCAGTGGTATACTGGCCTTCTTTTGTTGAAGTTTCAGCAGTATTCTCGACTTCCTTAGTATCCATTTTATCAAATACATCAGTTATCTTTTTAAATTTACTGGTGAATGCACTTATTCCACTAGCTGGTTCCTCTTTCTTCACAACATTGTCAAAAATTGTAGCATTTTTGCCAGCATCTGCAGTTAATTCAGGTGTGTTTTGACCTGTAGTTAATGGTGCTTCAGATTGAACAGTACTGTCCTCTTTTGTAACAGCTTCCGTCTTTATCTTAAGGACACGTTTTGGTTTCACCACAGCCTTAGGTTTAAGTAAAACCCTCTTGAAGTTTGCTTCCTCTTTTATCTTCTTGGTGAGTCTTCTCTTTGGTTTCTTTTTATTTGGGTCGAAATCTTCATCATTTCTTCCCCTTTTACGTTTGGCAGAGGCTTTTGATTTCTTATTTTCAGATTCACCCTCTCTCATCTCTTGGTCTAATTTAATAAACTCATCGTATGCTTTAGAAAATTCATCCAGGTCGTTATTCCAAATATCCTTAGCAGATAACTTTAATAAGCTTTCAAGCTCTGTTTGTTTCTCCTGTTGTTGTTTCATTAGCTTGTCATATCTTTCCTTTGTTAATGACCAGATTCTCATACCCAATAGATATTCAAACGTACCGTAGGTTTCTTCGGGACCATTAACAGTATCGTTTCCTTCTTCAAGATTATTATTGTTTGATTCGTTGTTTTCTTCGGTATCTTCATCGTCTGCCTTTTCATTTGATTCAATAGGACCATAATATGGTTTACCCTTTTTGTTAAATCTTGGGAACCCAAGAGTTTCAAACTCTCCCATGATTTGTTTACGGGGTTTATTAGTAACAGTCAATTGCTTATCAACAATCATT
Organism: Maudiozyma barnettii; assembly: GCF_903064755.1. Classification (NCBI taxonomy): domain Eukaryota; kingdom Fungi; phylum Ascomycota; class Saccharomycetes; order Saccharomycetales; family Saccharomycetaceae; genus Maudiozyma; species Maudiozyma barnettii. The sequence goes on along the minus strand of NW_024545238.1, from coordinate 1,639,225 downwards.
TTGATAAATTTCACTTGGTAGGATAATTTCTCTAATTCCCATTGCAAAATTTCAGTCAAATAATCTTTTCTCTTTTGATAATATTCCAATCTAACATAATAGAATTCAGTTAAGATATCATTTGGATCATTATATCTATTAATTTTGCCGTGTGAGTTAAAACCGACCATGTTTAACATACTAATAGGAGAAATTAGTTTGAACCTTTCATAGAAACCGACCTTTTTGGTTTTCTTCATTTCTTCATCAGTAAGGGTGATGATGAATTTGATATCGTGACTATGTTGTTCCTCCATATCTTTAATCCAAGGTTTATTCCTTTCATTCCCACTGATACCAAGTAGTAAATATTCCTTGATAGTAGAAGTCCAAGTCTTGGCTGGTAATTCGGTTATTTCCAATTTGTTAGGTCCGACTTGTTCGATTCTACCATACATTCTGTAACGTTGTTTTTCGACGATTTCGACTGTACCTGTCCAACCTCTAAACCAAGGATACAAAGGTTCAAGTTCTTCATCGTCCATCAAATGTCTAATATTTCTCACAATATCATCTGGATTGAACGAAGGAATATTTGTACTCCAACCAGTACCGATACCTTCAGAACCGTTTACAAGTACCATTGGTATAATTGGTAAGTACCATTCTGGTTCAACAGTTTTTTCGTCATCTTGTAAATAATTGAATAGTGGATCATCAGCTGGATGGAAAATTTTCCTTGTTAATTTGTTCAATTCAGTGTAAATATACCTTGAAGCAGCCGCATCTTTACCACCAGTAGCCCTTGTACCGAAAGCACCATTTGGCATTAACATATAAATGTTGTTTGTACCAACAAAATTTTGAGCTAAACCAATAATAGTTTGTTCTAAAGATTGTTCACCGTGGTGGTATGCTGTGGCTTCACTGACATATGGAGCAAGTTGGGAAACCTTGATTTCAGTACGTAGATTACGTTTGAAGGAACCAAACATAACTTTTCTTTGACCCGGTTTTAGACCATCAAGGATATTTGGAATGGATCTAACGTTATCTGCTAAGGAGAAAAGAATTAATTCTTTATTAATGAAATCACTGATAGGGATTTCGGTCAGATTTGGATCCAACACAGTACCTGGTTCATATTGTCTTAACCATTCCTTACGATCATCAGCTTTCTTTTTGGAGAATGCTAAATCAATAAGATCCTTGTCATTGCCCTCTAGAGCATGGAAGGTTTTTAAATGCTTATCCAAATCGGCAAAATACTCACGAACTTCATTACCTTGAGATGTACCCAGACCCTTATAATACTTTTGTTTCCAAGAATACTTGTAACTCTCTTCCTCTCTCCATTGTTCATAATCTGGCATATTGTAGAACGCGATAGATTGTTTCTTAGGTTTTGTGATTGTTACCTTAACGATGGGCGTAATGAATTCAACCAAGAAACCGGGGATATCCAGCAAACCGGGGAATGAGGATTCTATGAAATTAATAATTAAACCTTTAATATGTGAACCATCGTGATCTTGATCTGTCATGATCATTAAGTGACCATATCTTAAGGATTGGGTATCTTCATATTTTTTTCTATGTTGTAGACCCATAATTTTCTTGATGGCCTGGATTTCAGCATTCTTTAGAATTTGGTCAGCACTTGCTTCTCTGACATTTAACATTTTACCACGTAATGGGTAACAACCATAATGATCTCTACCAACAACAGCTAAACCAAGAACAGCTAATGACAAGGCAGAGTCACCTTCTGTCAAGATCAATGTACATTTATGACCATCTTTGGTACCTGCTTTATTAGCATCTTCTAATTTGGGGTACTCAGTTATTCTGCTCTTTCTTGACCCGTCTGATTGTTTTAGAGCTTTAGCATCGTTCTCATCGGCGGCATCAAAAATTCTAGTAGCTAAATCAGTTTTCAAGATCTTATTAATGTAGTCATTTGATATTTCACAACGAGAACCAAAATCCTTGACACGAGTGGTTAGTTGCTCCTTTGTTTGGGAAGTAAAAGCAGGGTTTTCAATTAAACAATTGATAAAGATAAAGATGTTGTTTTTAATTTGAAATGGTTTTATTCTTTTTTTCTTTTTCTTGAAATAATCACCAACTTTTTTAACAATTTGGTCAGCCACATAATTAACATGTGTACCACCAGATGTCGTAGCAATAGAATTAACAAAAGAGATTTGTTGGAATGAAATATCTGAAACTGCAAATGCCACTTCCCAACGATCACTAATTTTCTCGTATAAAATTGTTGGGGTATCCTGTTTGGTTGCATCCTGATTGTTATTTATTTGTTTCATTTTCTCCAAAGATTTCAAATACAATTCAACATAATTCTTAAAGTTTCTAATTTTCAGAGCTTTACCATTTAAGGAGACACTGATATCCCTCACAGACCCATTGATATCATAGACACGACGACGCATAACACCCAGAATATCATCATCTAAGACTTCCATATTGAATCTTGCTAGGTCAGGTTTGAATGAGACCTTCGTATAAGATGGCCCTTTTTTGTAAGAAGTGATAGTTGGTGGCTTGCAGACATTCATATTATTTTCCCATATTTGAACATATTTTTTACCTTTCTTGGGGTCAGCGGTCTCTAATATAAATTCTTTAGAGAAAATGTTACATAATTTAGCACCATAACCATTTCTACCACCTGTCACTTTCTTTTCTTCATCATCATAATTTGAAGAAGTTAACAAATGACCAAAAATCAATTCAGGAATGTATATTTTCTCTTTTTGATGGATCTCAATCGGTATACTTTTACCGTCATTCTTTACCTCAATTAAATTTTCTTCGGGAGTAATTGTAACTTCGATCTTCTTCATTGATGAATCACGGACTTTGTTATCTGCAGCGTTAACCAAAATTTCGTCAAAGATCTTAAATAGGCCAGGGACAATCTTAACCTGTTTCTCTACTAGACATTCCGTCGTCTCATCAAAAATCCATTGTTCTTGTTCATGAAATTCAACAGAACCGATATATGTATCTGGTCTTTTCAAGATATGTTCCAATTGAGAGATTTTCTGATATCTCTCAGTGGCGGTCTTCTGTGCTCTAGACATTGTTGAACCGCTTTAGTAGAACTAAATATCTCTATTAAAAATGTTGTTATGGGATTAATCACAGAAACAAAACATAGAATATATAATTCAAAAGCAAAATATTCTATTATTCAAAAATTTTAGATTTGTTTATTTTAAAATCAAAATAAATAAAAGTCATCTTCCCCTTACCCCAAATGAAAAAAAATAATAATAATATAAAATTTTCGTGTTTTGTTTGTTTTGTAGGATGCCGAAACGCGGAATCTATTATAAAATGATCTAACTGAATTAGAATTTGAATCAAGTTGAGGCATTGCAAGAGCATCTCATTTAATCCCAATGATGTCTTTATCGGGATATAATTGGTTACAACGATGCTTTCCGAAGGTAAGAAAAGAAGGTTCCGTCGTTAGATTTGACTAAATAATTTGATTATTAAACAAAACTTCACTAATTATAAAATAATTAACCCATCTTGAATCTTTCATTATTATTTTAATTGTCACAAAACTTCCTTGTTATTACATATGTACATAAAAGTCATATTGATTGATAGATATATGTTATATGTGATTGGTAAACTACTTATGGAAGAGGTTTGTACTGTGACGTTAGAAGGTGATGACTTTGTATGATTTTCTTGAGAGTGAACAACATGTAAAAAAATGTACTTAGTGAAGTATCTAAATGTGTGTGCAATTCAGTGTATATAGATGTGTATGTATATATCTCTATATATGATCTTGTCTTATTATATATGCAGTTAAAATTGGATGTGAAAAGTTGAGACTTTATGAGAATCGTTTAAAGGATGGTCATGATAACGTACAACATTTTGTACCAGGATCATCTGTCATTAATAAACTTGTTCTCGTTGCTAATTCAAAGACATCATCTACTCCTTCACCTGTTAATGCACTACACTCCATATATTTTTTTGCTCCGATGGCCCTTGCTACTTCTTGAGCATCCTTTGGATTAACCATTTCTACCTTTTCACCATGTTCATTTAGTCCTTTCTCTCTAAGATCTTTCTTTAAGCCTACCAATATTATGGGAGCATTAGGACAATATCTAAGAGCTTCAGTTGCCCATTTATTTCTTGCGTTTTCTAATGATTCGACATCGTCTACAGCGAACCCAATCAATAGTATATCTGCCTTAGAATAGGAAAATGGTCTTAATCGTTCATATTCTTCTTGACCTGCTGTATCCCATAGACCTAGTAAGACTTTGATTCCATCTACTCTGCAGTCCGTAACATAGTTCTCGAACACTGTAGGATGATACTCTTCTGGAAACTTGCCCAGGGTAAATACATATAATAGCGATGTCTTACCGCATGCACCATCTCCAATAATAACCAATTTTCTCTTGATTGCATTTTCTGGCATTGTGAGAGTGTATAGTCTATAAATTGATAATAAGGGTAATATAAGATGTCCTTCCTCTCTTTTTCCTTTTACCTGTTTCTTTCGAGTTTTAATAAATGTAGAACAATATATTGCAATAGCTGTTCTCACTAGTTGTGATATTCTACAAATTTAAATTGATATGGGATTTTATTAAAGGTCTTTCGATATCTTAGTTCGTGAAAAAAAAGATTTATAAATATAAATATATTATTCAAGTTATAAAACAAATAACTGCAGCCTTTGGAAAATGGTTCGTGGTTAATGTTTCAAGCCTTATAGGGAAATTTTAAAAACAACAAATATATTATTATGATATGATTTATATTAACTCTACCGGTGCTATTACCTTAATTTGTTCTTTACATGTACATTCTAAGGAACATTAAAGTAAAACAATGACTTGTTCGTTTGACTTTAATATTTACTGCGTGCGCCTTGAGGCTTATTGATACAGCCTGTAGAATTTAATTTTTCCGAATATTATTATTATTATAGTGACAGTTCATAATAGAGGTATTATAATAGACACATAACATAAGGGAGACCCTTTTGGAAGGTCAAATAAAAAATAATTGTTGTTCATAATTACTAATTTTAGATTTTATAAAGACACTATTATCTACGTTGAGTATTTATCATAATACCATTTGGCTCATGTTTTTTTAATACTTGGCGTATCTGTTGTTTAATTAAACTGAAATATTTATTTAGCATTCTATTTATTGTGAAATCCAGATGATGGAATCGAATTATGTAATAAAGGTCCAGAAGGAAAACTACTTTGCCTTTAGTCTATATTACCCATTGAAGTATTAACACTAGCTGATTTAAAGACATCATTAGCCAAGTTCATTGGATCTTGAGGATGGAGACTGATATCAGCTATTGAGGGTGGTGAAGGCATCATTGTACTCTTACTCAACATAATATGTGAGATTGTCCCGTTAACATCAGGAATTGCCTCTACCCCATAATTACTTCTCATATTCAATAGAATATTCATGAAAGTATTATAATCTAACCCTAAGAAAGCTATACGATGGAATAGTAATTCAGTCAAAATATAAGGTTGTTGTAACGGATCTTGTTGTTGCAATATATTACACTCTTTGTAAATCATATCTGAAATAGATTGTTCCTTATTGAAAATATTATTATTGGAGGTTTGAGGTACCATATTGGTATTCGTATTCATGAAAGTTGGAGACGGTTCATTCCAAATGCTAGAAGGTAACAAATTTGATACGTCAGTTGTTTGATCTTGAAGTGGTCTATTCATCGTATTCGCTCCAACCCTTGAAGTATTGTTTGTTGAACTAGCTAAAGGAGTTTGATTGCTTTGATCAATTATACTATTATTCCATATTGAACCTGAACGTGCAGAATTGGTATCCATAAATTGATGCATAGCAGTTGAAGGAACAGAATTATGAAGAGAACTGCCCGATGTATTCAAGTTACTCATCGGTTGTGTTGCTATTCTAGCTGATGTGGAATTCCTTTGTCCATTATTCCACATCTGATCAGCAGAACTAGTTGTAAAATTTGGTTCATTCAAACCAGAATATGAAAGCATGTTTGTTAAAGAATTTAATTCATCAGTGAAAGATTGTTTGGATTGATTGGTATTTGCAATTTGATTGTAAGAAGCCAATCTAGCTTGTGGTGTCCCTGTGACAGAACGATATGCCAATGGATCTGTTTGGGTCATAGGGTTCCCAATCGCTTGTGATATGCTTGGAGACGAATAGGAATTCCACAAAGGTGTCTCCATATTAGATCCAGGCAACCCTGCTAATGCTGGAGGTGGATTATTCGATAACGATGAATATAGATTATCAAATTCATTTTGTCTTGATGTTGGTAAGACAGGTGTAGAGAGCAGACTATTTGTTGTTGGGAATAACTGGTTTGCATCTAAAGCAAGTGGGTTGGTCGTTTGGTCAATACTACTACGAGCAGTTTTCGAGACTGGCGTTCCCATCGTAGGGATTTGAGGATGTAATAGATTTTGAAGGTGTGACGGAGATTCAGAGATAGATTTGAATGCAGTTACGGAACTTATAATATCTGAAATGTCGTTACTAACGCTTTCAAACTTTGGAGGTTCCAAAATATTGCTTGAAATGTTTGATTCCTTTGTTATATTAGATTGCTTAAGGGGTGGTAAGCTATCATCAGTTTGTGAAAGTGGTGCTTGAATCGATTGTCGTTCTAGCTCTAAATTTTTACTGGTTTCTTCAGATTGTATCTGTCTCTTACTTTCTTTTGATTTTTTCTTTTCTTCCTCCTTTTTTTTCTTTTCTTCTTCTCTTTTACGTTTTTGTTCTTCCTTTAGTTTTCTTTGACGTTCCTGGAGTTCTTCTCTTTTACGTTGTTCCTCTAACTTTCGTCTTTTCTCTTCATCTTTCTTTCTTTTAACTTCTTCTACTTTCTTACGTTGGGCCTCTCTTCTTTCTAATTCACGAGCTTCGTTTTCCTTTTTAATTCGTTCCTCTTCATCAATTTTTTTCCTCTTTTCTTCTTCTTTAGCTAATTGTTGTTGTTTTTTCTTTTCTTTTTCTTTTTCCTTCTTCTTTTGTTTCTTTTGTTTCTTCTCTTCCTTAGATTTCTGTTCATCTTCTAATTCTTTTAACAATTTTAATCTATTATTTTCAGCTTCCGATTCGTGGTAGGATTCTAATATTCGACCTTGCAAGAGTTTAGTAATTGCAATTTGTAATAGTTTACGACCTTCTTCTAAACGTTCAGCTTCGTCGTAAGGACTTTCATAACCATCTTCTTCATCGCCAATATCATTATCTTCTCCCTCTTCTTCTTCCTCTTCTTCTTCTTCTCCTTCAAATTCTTCTTCTTCTGCTTCTTCCTCATCATCATCATAACTGTCCCCATCTTCTTCAAATTCATCAGATCCCAAATATTGGTGGAAATTTCCATTGTTAGGTTGAGGAGTATAATTCAAGTGTTCGGGATGGTGTTTCATCATGTGATCATTCGCGTCAAAATGACCATCTTCGTCGTAACTAGCTTTTGGATGAGTTTCATCTTCGTCTTCTAAATAATCTGATAAAATTCCACTTCCACCGTGTTCATCGTCGTCTTCTTCTTCTTCTTCATCATCATAATCTGAATATTCGTATTCATCATCAGAAACATCATTCCTTGCATCATAGTTATGGAACTTTGTAGAATCTTGCGTTGAATTTAATGCAGAAAGAGGATTAGTTAACGTTGCAGCTGCGGCTGCAGCAGCCAATGACGCACTGATAGATGATCCACCAAATTCGTAGTCGAACTTTTCCCGAAATGATTGCATCACAATATCTTCAAATTGTTTTCTGTTATCACTTAACATAAATCTTACAAATAATTCCTTTTCAAGAGGGGATATGGAGTTAAATTCTCTTTTCTTTGTATCATAGGAGTTAGTCATTCTATCCGCGATATTCCTTTGAAGTTCAATATATTCATCAGGTGTTAAAGGTGTACCGTTATGTAACATGGTAGTAAACACCTTCGGGTCACCCATGCCGTCCTTATTTATTTCATCAGCACCATTCTTCAGTTTTTGGGCTACAAAATCAGTCATTGTTGCAACAAAATTTTTATCTGAACCAATACCCATCATATTGTTCGTCACATTTAACATATCAGGATAAAGCATCATCTTGTTAACATATTCACTGGCTAGTTTTGGATGAGATGATATAAAATTCTTGGTAAAATCTTTGTATTGTTGTGCTAAAGCAATCTGTGGTGCATTTTGTTTAGTTTCAAGAACGTTTTCTTCATCTTCAGTATTTAATTGTCCTTTGTTCTGGTTGGATGATTCGTCGTCTATGTATTTTCGTTGTCTATTCTGTTTAAAATGCATTACTTCTTCTTTCAGTGACTCCACATTACTAGAGGGTATAAAAGATTTTATCGGAGTGCTACCATTGAGCGTATCGTCATGAGGTACCCTAGACGGCGATTCTTCAGTATTGTTCTCATCCGTATGTCTTGAAAGTTGAAGCTCCTTAATTATACCTAGATGGAACTTCACCGGATTAATCTCTGGATCTTTCACTTTATCGATCTCATATAATGTATTATATATCCTTTCCATTTCTTGGTCCATAGACATATGACGACGTCCACAAACTGTACAATTACAATTATGAGTGCTTTGATATTTTTGGATGACATAAAATACTTCATTCTTATCTATTCTTAGTATTCTCTTTTTAATCTCTGGAGATAAAGTTTCCCAATGATTATCTAAGACAGATGCCATAGTAGAAGGTTCATTATTGTTCATATTATCTGTATTATCTTTCGCATCATTTTTCTTTTTATGTTTCATGTCATCATCATCGGAAGTTATTGATTCCACGATAACGTCACCATTTGGACCACTCTTTATAACACGACTGGTTGGATATTCTTCAGAACTATCAAATACTTCTGCATTCATTTCTGTTGGTAGCCTCGACGGGCTGATGTCATTATTAGAATGATTCTTTTTACCATGTTTGGCCTTAGCCTTCTTCTTCTTATTTTTAGAACTTGGAGCCATCCTGTTATTGCGTAGATATATAATGGTTTTATATCTTTAATAGCTTGATAAGCTTCTTGTATTTCTAACTATTAGCTATCTTTAATGATTTAATCTTTATTTATGAATGACAGCTGTATCTTCCTCCACCTAATTTTTTAAACAAAATTAAACTGTTACAACAATCGGCCTATCTGTGTTTAGAGAGAGTTCACCAACAATCAAAATTTTCATTCCATTTGCGTTAAGCGAAAACCAACAACTAAAATTTGGGGCGCCGCCGGGTATTATTAAAAAGCGAAGCATATTAAAATAATGTATTGTGATAATAGATACGATGCTGATGATCATTATAATCATAATCAAGTAATGTAGCGTCAGTTTAAAGTGGAGTGGAGAGGTGATTAAATATTTATCATGTGCAAGGTAGAGCATCTTGATATTTAGATGAGTATGTGTAATTTTTTTTAGATTAGGAATCATCGGTAGAAAATAATGATCTTTTCCTTTATTGAATAAGGTTAACGTCACAGTTCGGTTTTAAATAAAATGTATATGCTTCTTAATTGGTTATTTATTCTATTTACGAGTACGTATTAATTTCATTGAATTTGTCATGCAAGTTGTTGGATCAATGAAGAATTGGATATCTATGTTGAAGTTCGGTAAATTAATTAATTGTCGTAATCCAGCATTCAGTCTTAATTTCCAAGAGTCAGCATTCTTATCGAAATATTCATCATATGTATTATAATCGTTCTGTGTCGAAGGCATTACATACATGTCATGACTTGAACTCTTTTCTCTGGGTCGTAAAGGGAGGTTCGGAGAAGCAGATATCGAAGCTTCAGAAGAAGATGATGACGATGATGACGATGATGACGATGATGATGATGATGATGATGATGATGATGATGATGATAATGATGTTGAGGGAGGCAGCGAAGACGACGGGCGTTTTGGTAAAGGAGGTGGTGGTGGTGGAGGTACTCTTTCCTTCGAGACTCTAATGGATTCCCTTTGAGAGTCTGTCAAAGTGATTGATGGTTTACTCGGTACTGACGGCGGTTGGAATGGTTTCATATATTGTATTGCAATGGTGTCGTTTAATTCTTGCACCATTGCGACATCGTTGTGACTCCCATCACTGATGGAATCCTTACAACAACGAATATAAATGGCAATGATTTGTTCAGGGTATCGCAATGCAATGTCGATATATGTTTCAAAATCCTTCTCCCCTGAATCCCCAATCAATAAGAATTTTTTCAGTGGGAAATCATTCAGGATCTGTTCGATAGTGTCTTTCTTATTATTAGCTGATGATGTGTTCATTATACTAGCGAACATATTTCCTGCATATTGTTTTAAAAAGATTGGGCCATTAGGTAACGTCTTTGAAATATAATTTTGTAAAGTAGGATATAATTGTAACGGGGAATTCGATACATAAAAGAAATCGACATTATATTGTGAAGCCAAGCCATTAAACCATTGTGGAATCCCATCCACGACCCATTCCTGCCACGCTGTGACAAAGACGTTCTTAAACATGGATTTCTTATCACCTGTGACACCTGTATGTTTAATCGTATCATCTATATCACTAATGACCCCTATCCCGTTCGGTTTAATGTAATGAGTCGGATATACATCTGATATCAATCGAGGAAAACTCGATGGTGTATCCAAAGTGACCCTTAATGCATGTGGGATGTACGAGCTTGTTAGAGTTGTCGTGAGCAATCCTCTCGGGTCAGTATCTAAGAATTGAGTATCTGCCACAGTATTATTATTATTTAACAAATCTAGGATGATTCTTGATGTCGGTATACTTCTTGATAAAAACCCATTGAGTCTAGATTGAGTGATCGATGATTGTTCCTTTAAGTATTGTTTACATAACGTTAAGATGATTTTATTTTTTCTTGAATTTTCATTACCTGGAGCAGCTACCAATAGACGTAGTCTTGTTAAATACTCTTGAGTGTTTGAACTATTCGTACTACATGTATATGTTGGGTATAATAGAATGGCAGTGTCTAGTGGTATTGTTTTAGAATCAGGATTACTAAACCATCGTTGTTTTGAAAGTTGTTCCATCTTAATACGTCTCCTTAGACGATACAATGAACGCCAATTAACCATATACAAAAGTAAAAAAACAATTTACTGAATGTATATGTATATATTTTATATATGGTATGATAATACAAGGTCATAATTTACCAATCTGTCTATATATGAATTTCAGTTATCTAAACAGATGGTAATATTAGTTATTAGATGACTATCTTTTTCCAAACAAAATATTAATTTAGTAGAGGTAGAATTCCCAAAATCTGGCATACTCGTTAAATTTCAAAAGAAAGGTCCCTCTACCCTAAACAGAGCGAAGTTTCAATGAAAAATGAAAATATAAACGATTACAGTGCATAATGTTGTGGGTGATTTATTTCTATTCTTCAATTTCGATTTTTTGGATTAACAACGCGAAATGTTTTGAAGCAGAAAGAATTAAAAGAAAATATATTTATATATAAATATATAAATAAATAAATACATTGCGAATGTTGATGCTGTTACTAGTTTAGGTACTCCAATTGTATTAGAATAGAGCTTCAATACGTGTACACACGAGTAAATAAAAATGTCATTAACTGAACAAAGAGATCAAAAACAACGCGAATTACAACAATTAACCCAAATAAGTAATCTAACAGAGAGTATTAAATCTCAACTTGATTCTCTTAGTTCAGAGGTTCAGCAATTAGAAGAAAATTCAGATCGTGTTAGTGATGTTATGCAAATATGGGATAATATCTCGAGAGCTGTATCGCAAGCTGGTTTGGGGCTGCTCCGCTACGTAGACAGTGACTACGCCCCCGCATCAATGGACGATGGGGGTAATAAAAATTCTAATACCACTAATACTACTACTATTACTGCTGCTGCTGCTGCCAATATCACTACTACTAATAACGGCGATAACGAAACAATCCCACTACCAGAACCATTGGTGCGTGTTCCATTGCCAGATGAAGAGCAACCCTCCCAAGAATAGATGCCCCAACACATATATTTGGTGCACTGTTAATTCAGCCGGAAACTGCCCCTCCAAATTTCAAAGCAAAAGTAATAGAAAACGGTCACGTGAAGCGCATGTTTCTCCTCTCGGTCGCTGTGCTGGGGATATTCTCTGAAAGAGGAGAGAAACGAGGGAAAAAGGGAGAGAGAAACACGCACAGTACACCCCCTAATAACTGTTCCTGCGCACACACTATAGCCAGAGCCAAAATATATATAATGGAATTGGTAATATCCCTCTACGCCCTATTAATAGACAGACGGACAAAGCAGACTGTACGGCTGACCACTCACGTAATGGGGCAAAACATCATGACCCTCACTAACACTTTTATTATAGTAATACAAGATGAGGATGAGGAGGGTGGAACAATGTAACGAAAGGAATAATGGTCAAGACAACTTTAGTACCCAGGTTGGTTCGTTTAGTTGTTTTTTCTTCGAATATTAAATATAAGGGGGAGATATTCTGTTCATAAGAACTCTGTCTATTAATACATATTTTCTACTTCTTGAAATTTAGGTGGTTAAGGAGGAGAGATAAATAAATGACAACTTAAGGTACAGTTCATAATCCAAATCTTAATTTATTTTTATTATTTTGAAGTTGATAGATAGTGTTTAAGCCCACGTTCTATTATTTGCACGTTATATTTATATTTATCTTTGATATTTTGTTATTATATAATGTATATATACAGTGATATAAAATCAGACATTTATTAATCAAATAATAGACTGTCTAGTAAATAATGCCTCTTTTCATTATCTTGAGCGAGATTTACATGAAATTAATTATTACAATAAGATAAACATATATATATACATCCATTAAACATACACATACAACAATGACAATTACTTTAGGAGAGGCTATATGGGCCTCAGTTAAACCAATTATAAAAATATACCTAATTATCGCAACAGGAATAGCATTAAGTCGATTAGCACTATTATCTGTGGAAACTACACGTGCAATATCGGATTTAGTACTCGCAGTACTACTGCCATGTTTAGCATTTAATAAGATTGTGGGATCATTAGAAGTAAGGGATGCAAAAACGGTCGGTATAGTAGCAATTAGTGCAGTCTTAGTCTATGCAACGGGACTTGGTGCTGCATTTATTGTACGATCATTATTACCATGTCCACCTGAATGGAAAGGTGGAATCCTAGCAGGAGGAATGTTTCCAAATATTTCAGATTTACCAATTGCTTATTTACAAACAATGGATACATTTGTCTTCACCGAAGAAGAAGGTGCTAGAGGTGTCGCTTGTGCAATTATATTTTTGGCTACATTCTTATTATGTGTCTTTAACCTCGGAGGGTTTCGCCTAATTGAACACGACTTTAGATATGCTGATATGGAGTCTCAATCTATTACTCCAAGTCTAGATATATCACCTTCATATAATAAAGATTATCATCAACAACAGCAAAATGCTAGAGAATCTGATAGATCGAGTTTGGTTTCAGTACCTGAATTAGAAGAAGAGAGCCAAGAGTCGATGTACACTCTAGATTCACAGATGGCATCGTTGGCTCCTACTCATACAAGAAGCAGTATGGCACCAACTGCAATATCATCACTACCATCTGTATCCACATTTTCTTCAATGACACAATCTTCCGTACAGGCTTACGGTGATGGCAGTGACTACAATAACGATGACCGATCAAGTAATATGAGTAATTGTCCATCATGTATGGCAGCAGCATCTCATACATCTTCGTTATTATCTTCTTCTTCAGCGTTGAGAAATAGAGCTGATTCTATAAATACTTTACATTCCGTTAGGTCGATCGATCAAAGAACCACTATGCCCATTCAAGGGTTACCAGATATGATTCATGAATATTCTAATGTTGATCAATTTGGGAAAGAACGTCATGCTTCTTTCGCTTCGGGATTCTCAATGTCCACACTTTATAGTGATGGTAGTGGCTATTCTATTGATGAGAAAACAGGTAAAAAATTGCCTATAATGGATCGTATTAGATCTTCAAGATTGACAAGAATGGTGACATCAGACGCTACAGTGAATAAACATGATATTGATGTTTCTGGTGATACTGTCTTACCACATATTATTATGAAAATCCCAGGGTCTCATCTGTTAATGTTTTTCTTAACAAATTGTTTAAGACCATGTTCTGTTGCAGTATTTGCTGGACTTTTCATTGCATTCATGCCGTGGTTAAAAGCTTTATTTGTCACTTCAAATCACACCCCTTTTGTTGGGTTAGCTCCAGATAAACAACCTGTTTTAAGCTTTGTAATGGATTATACAGGTTACTTGGGTGCAGCCTCTGTCCCATTTGGTTTGTTATTATTGGGGGCCACATTAGGTAGATTAGAAATTAGTTCATTATATCCAGGGTTTTGGAAAACTGCCACATTGTTAGTGTTTCTAAAATTATGTGTAATGCCAATATTCGGTGTCTTGTGGTGTGACAGATTGGTGAAAGCAGGTTGGTGTACTTGGGAAGATGATAAGATGTTGCTTTTTGTTATTTCAATGACGTGGGGTTTACCTACAATGACTACATTAATATATTTCACTGCAAGTTATACACCACCTGATGCCGAAGATCATGTCCAAATTGATTGTACTTCGTTCTTCATCGTTCTGCAATACCCACTGCTAATAATATCATTACCCTTTTTGGTAACTTACATGTTAATGGTTCAATTAAAGGTCTAAACAAGACCTCCCATTTTCTTGCTTTAAACTATATCTGATGTCGAAATATATATATATTTGTGACTGATCCAAATTTCAACACCCGTGCATCCATATAATTATACATATATTCAAATTTCATAAAACTTTTTCAAAACTTTTTTTCTAGAATTTTCCCAAAAAATAAAGAATGATTACAGAGAGATGTGATTACTACGCGCAAAAAATGTAAAAAGTGAAAATATATTCTGAAATGTTTTCTAACAGAACTCATTCCAGTGGATGGTCGTACGAATGTGACACTGCACCTACAGTTCAATTCAGTTTCACCAGATTGAAACATTGCACATTGTTCTCAATACTATCTGAAATTTTTCAACTTTATTGTACATTGACAAAATATGAAGTTGTTGGTGTTTCTTTGGAAAAGTTGTGTGTAATGCAATAGTATCATTATCATCATTATCACCATAGTGGTAGCATATTGTTGCAATGTATACGCACTCACGCTCTCTCTCACTTGCTATAGACTTTATGCGCAACATCTAGTAACTTAATGATTAATAAAATAGTAGCTTTTCTTTAAACACAGTATAAATATATACTCATTCAATATTTCGTAATTTATTTACATTTCAAAGATAAACGAACAACAAACTAGTGAAAATGTCTACCAAAATCCTATCTGCTGCCCCAACTGAATTGGAATTGCAAGTTGCCCAAGCTTTCACCGAATTGGAAAACTCTTCCGCTGACCTAAAGGCTGAACTAAGACCTCTACAATTCAAGTCCATCAGAGAAATCGATGTTGCTCAAGGTAAGAAGGCTTTGATCGTCTTCGTCCCAGTTCCACAACTAGCCGCTTACCACAAGGTTCAAACCAAGTTGACCAGAGAACTAGAAAAGAAGTTCCAAGACAGACACATCATCTTCCTAGCTGAAAGAAGAATCCTACCAAAGCCAGCTAGAGGTGTTAAGAACTCTCAAAAGAGACCAAGATCTAGAACTTTGACTGCTGTCCACGAAAAGATCCTAGAAGACATGGTTTTCCCAACTGAAATCGTCGGTAAGAGAGTTAGATACCTAGTCGGTGGTAACAAGATCCAAAAGATCCTATTGGACTCCAAGGATGTTCAACAAATCGATTACAAACTAGAATCTTTCCAAGCTGTCTACTCTAAGCTAACTGGTAAGCAAATTGTTTTCGAAATCCCATCTGAAACCCATTAAACAGATATAAAATTAAATAACAAATTTATCCCATTAGAATGAACAGTGGTTTTTTTGCAAGAACATGTTAATAGATGTTTGTATTATATACATATATGCATTTATTAGATCATTGTTATGCTTAACAATCCTACTCCTCTATGTATTTTTATTATCAATATTATAATCTTTTATAAAGTATCAAAGCATTACCATCTAAGTTTTCTTTTCTTGTTCATATATAGTGACATGTACAATCAACTGATCATCTGTGCAAACTTCATTCTGATTAATTTGAATGGAACTCTTGGTGTTATTTGAATCTAACAAAATAATATATTACTGTATCGGTTTACTCTATAGAACTCATCAGTTTAACGCTTTCTCTTTTCCACAATAAAAATACGGAGCCTTATATATTATAATTAAAATAAAAAAAGGAACGTTCAAAATGTGATTTCATAATAAGTATAAATAATAAAAGAGATAAATAAATAAAGGATGTATACACATTTTGCATCTCCTTGCAACATATCAGCGTGAACATAATAAGTCCTAGACGCATACCACAGATTAATTTCCCAGATATATAGAAATACGTATAAAAAATGAGTACTCCTGCAAATCTATACCCTGGGTTAAATGATATCGCCGACGTATTAGAAGAATATCCAATAGAAACATCCCGTTATTTAACTTTATTACATGAAATAGATGCGAAATGTATATACTCAAGACCAGATTTAAACAATAAGATTGATTCCTTCTTGAAGGACTCTTTTGACAAAAGTGCCTTACCAGTAGAAGAATTTAAATCGAAAAAACTTGGGTCGTTGACTCAAATTAACAATTTATTTGAAGAGTTGATGCCATCATTAGAAGAGAAAATGCATGTTTCTTCGATAATGCTTGAGTCATTACAAGCGTTAAATAGTAGATTAGAGCTTGCATATGAGGTAGCTTTACGGAATCAAGAAATCCCAACAAGGTTACGTTTAGGGAACGATAATCATCCAGCCATGCATCTACATCATGAGTTAATGGACAAAATTGAGAACAAGAGCGCTACAAAATCATCACAAGCTTTAAAGAGTGAATCGAGAAGAGAAGCTATGGCAGCACAAAAAAAACAAACCCAGAAACCGGTCCCACAGTCACAAAATCAGCAATCAGCTATTGCTGAAGATGATAAACCTCCTATGAAAATCAAAAGAGTTGCCAACGGATCTGTGAATGAGCCAAAAAGGAGAAAGAGAAGGGTTAATACTGAAGTTATCGCTAAGAAACAAGAAGCAAAACCAATATCAGCTCCTATAGAGCCAGTAGTTAAATCTATATATGTTGATAGACCAAAAACAAATGACTATGGTGAACCTTTATATTGTTACTGTAATCAAGTAGCGTACGGTGAAATGGTTGGGTGCGACGGTGATAGTTGTGAATTAGAATGGTTCCATTTACCATGCATCGGTTTAGAGACACTTCCTAAGGGTAAATGGTATTGTAAAGATTGTCAAAACAAAATGAAATTGAAACAGTAGTGTAGCTAAAATAAAGTCCCATTTGCGCTATATCCTCATCCATATTTATATGAAGAGATAGCATTTTCTAAGAGGAGATGTATTATGAACGTTTAAATGATCGATTATATTAATGTGTTTTTATATATATTATATATATTATATATATTATGTTGTGTTATGTTATGTTATATTATATTATATTATTATATTATATTATATTATTGTTTTTCTATTTTTTTTTTTGATATTTTTATAATGTATATAGAGGAGTGATATATGACACCATAAAGGAGTTTATGACTTCTTTGGTATAAATATCATTCTAATTAATGAAATGTAGACAAGTAAAATGTAGGATCAAACTAGCAATGATAAATTCACCAAATGCTTTGCTCTTAGAGATCCCTTCGAATGGATGGGTCAATTGCAATCTCAAACACATCAATAGGACGAATTGACCTACACATATTATGAAACCGGCTAGGAAAGCATTGAAAGGATAATTATCTTGGATCATACCAACAAAAGCTATTTGGAAAATACCAACGACGACCAAAATAGCACCGAAGATATCGATCAGTCTCAATTTACGGTTATTTTTAACTTGATTCTTGTAGGATGTAAAGGATAGGTTAATTGCTTCGACAAAATCCTTTTGAATGTCCTCCTTGGAAGCAGGGTTTTTCTTCTTTTGAATAACTGGAGCCATTTCTCTTAATGTAATATGATTGTATCCTTTATTTTTGTTATTATTCCTGGGAATATTTAGTTAACCTGCACTTATTTAGAAAGAGAGACAATAACAATGAATCGGTGGAATTAGAAAATATAATTATAACAAAAGATATCACCTTAAATCGTAGGAGTCGCTATTAGAGTACAATTGTATGTCAATAATTTTTCCTGATTATTTTACATTTCTTATATAATAATCATAATAATAAAACCTAAGTGACACGCCAAAATGTCCCAACGTTAAACGTATTACTTAGGAATCTATGCATTTTTCTCAAAGAACACGTAAAGGTTTAGGGTTTGAATTCAATAGCGGAGTCTTCTAAAAATTAGGGTTTCAGTAGGTTATTTTTCTTGATTTCATAATCAGGAAAAATTGAGGAATTGGGTCATGTAGCACGAATAAAGTCAATCAGTAACTCGAAACTTCAAAAAATGTGATGTGATTATAAGGATTACGATGACTTTTTGGGTTATCCTGTGGCAGATTTTGTTAAAACAATGTATCACAAGTTAATTCTTAATCAATCAATTAATAATAATAATAGTTATATATCTATATATAAATCAACAGACGTACAACACAAATGGCATCAAAAAATAGGAGTAGTGACCCAAACCTGCCGCAGGTTTTAGAAGATATACTGGTATCAAATGATCAAAGTGAAAATGCCAGTAAGATAGGACATGTTCCAACGAATAGTGAGGATGATAATGATGTTAATGACGACGAAGAAGAGGATGAGGACGATCATATTTATATAAATGAAGAAACTGAATCAGGTAGAGAGAAGATACTCATATCACACGCTCCACAGGAACGTATAGTGCCACCCTTGAATTTTTGTCCCGTAGAGAGATATCTTTATAGATCGGGACAGCCATCACCTGTTAATTTCCCATTTTTGTTAAACCTAAATCTTAAGACAATCATTTGGTTGGCTAACGAAGAACCTCAAGATACACTATTGGAGTTTTGTGATAGTTATAATATTTCTTTACAATTTGCTGCAATAAATCCCGATGGTGGGGAAGACGACAATCCATGGGATGGTCTTACAGAACACTCCATTATTAATGCTTTGCAGACAATAGTTGATAGAAAAAATTATCCGTTATTAGTATGTTGCGGTATGGGTAGACATAGAACTGGTACAGTGATAGGATGTTTGAGAAGAATCATGGGATGGAATTTGGCAAGTGTCTCAGAAGAATATAGAAGATTCACTGGTAGTAGAGGTGGTAGAATCCTTGTGGAATTACTTATTGAGGCATTCGATACTAAGATTGTAGAAATAGTGAAAGCTGATGCACCAGCATGGTTAATAACGGCATTAAATGAATAGAATGCAATATTAAATGAGATTTGAAAAGTTAAGAATATATCCATTAAAAAGAAATTGAATTTCACAATATCTTTATATACATATTTTACATATATTGATAATAATAAAACACGAATGCATGAAGACTGATAGCATAATTTGTTTTTTAGAACAGGTTACGTCAAAACCTAGGAGACTTGAAGTAATTCAATGAAATTTTTTCTTATCTGTTTGACAGCTTCTGGTAGTGTAACCTCTGAAAATTGGTTTATATTTTGAATTGGAGCTTTAATAAGAATGTTGTATATGCTATTGGAAGTATTTTTCACAGTTTCAGAGACATCAGTAGGAATATAACGTTCGCTGATGACTTTAGTAACGTTATTCCATGTCTCTGGAGTCCCAATGGCAAATGTTGTACAAGCAAATACCCAAGGCGTTATTATTCTACTAGGAAGACTTTTAATCAATTTAGTGGATATCGAAGTTGGATTACCAACAGACGACCAACCAAACCTTTTTCGGCACATAATTCTTCCTGTAAGAAATGCACTCAATGCGACAATCGATGTAGGTACTAATCTATTCTCATTTTCTTGTTTGTTATTAAATATGTTATTTTGAAAGTAGTTTTTTACGTTATTATACTCAGCTCTCCTTTCGGAATCAAATTTATCGATTGCAGATTTGATTTCATTACGATTATCGATTACGTTGATCCGTTGTTTCTTCAACCAATTTGTAACTGGGGTAGCCTCTGTTACTAAATTTCCTGATGTTAAAATTGTGGTTTCCATGCATGATAAATCATCTAATGGTGCCAATATAAATGGAGAAACTTCTGACGAAAACTCGGTTTGGGTTTGTTCCTCGAAGGAATAGTATTTTGACATTTTGAGAGTATGAATTGATAAGTTCTGTTACACTATTGAGTAGGTTGATCGGATTAAAAACTACTTAAAACTAAATGTGCTAAATATGTTTTCTGTCTGTTTGTTAAACTTGTTCTCATTTTCTCCGTAAGTAATAATAAGTTAAACTAAAAGCCTTCGGGTTCCATTTTTATAAATGACAGACCAATCATAATTAAGTTTCGCTTTTTTCGGAATTCTTTCGAATTTTATGTATGGCGAAAGCCGTTCGGTCATGTGATGAGGACGTGTTATAGCAGTTAAACATGATTACTGTCTTGTAATTTTATTTCTTATATTGACGCTAACCAAGATATTGATTCTTGAGAATTGTATTGGTTGTCTTTATTACGATTATCATATATGTTGCAGTTAAAATTCTCTTACACACATAATTACGAAGTTTTAGGTATTGAAACATAGCATCAAACTTTTAACTTGAATTAGAAGAAAAGGAATCAAATAGGTTATAAAAGAAAATAAGATATATGATGTTGTTTCTGAAGATTAATATAACTTCTCGATATTGAGTCGAATTCTGCTTCTTTGAAATTAAAAAAAAGAAAACTGAACTATTAATTATTTTTTTGTCTGGGAAATATTAAATTTGGATACGATTTTTAAACATCCCATCGCTCCACTAAATGTAAACAATTAATAATAAATAATTGCAATATGTCATTAGAAATAGATTTATATGTTACGTAAATATACTTTGATAGGATGTATATACCATACTTATTATACCGAACAGGACTAAGACTTGATCAACTATGATTAAGAATCTCGTTTTCTTACTATCATCTCCATTTTCTCGTGCCGATGAACAACATCTTAAATGTAAAAGAGCTGGGAAGACATAGACTAACGGAAGACAACAAAATGAACCTATAATGGACACAAATTTATCCAATGAGTCTACACCACAATAAGCTGTTAATACAACAGTAGACACAATGAAAGTTCTTCCAAGGTTCTTTGTCCACTTCACTTTCCAGTTTGATTTCCCGGATTCAGTAAATTGTCTTACAGCTCTTTCACCCATAGTAGTCCTTAAGATAAATTTCCCACCTGTTGCAAATACTTTATTTTCTATAATCTTAATTGCTGGGAATAATTGTAATGGTGTTGATAACATAATGGCAATAGAATAAAACAATTGAATAAGATTGACTGTAATATTATCTTGAGGTAAATTTAATAGGATCACAGTTTCTACTTTTGAACCGTATGACAAATAACCAACGACTGCTACAGTTACAAATAATAGAGTAACTGTAATAATTACTAGACCAAGAACTAATGGGAATTTTTCTGGATTTTTCATAGAGTTTTGAACAGGAATAATTAAGCCAATACCTTCAAAAGTGAAAATGGCTGTCCCTACAAACAATGTCCATCTACTACCATTTACACCGTATATGACACCTTCTGCAGGTTTCATATCCAATGTAATAAATAAATGTTTCATAGTGAAGAATAAAATAATGATTAATCCAATCATGATGAAAAAATTAGCAAAAAGTGATGGTAATGACAATTTCGATATATTTCTAATGAATGACAATGGAATGAATACTATTAATTGGAATAACATAATATAACCTAGTTTTAAATTTTCAACTCTAAAGACATTTTGTAAGAAGGCACCAATATTCTTTGCTGTAAATATCATATATGCTGCTGAAAACCCAACTTGTGTTAGAACTAAAGCTAATAATATACCAAATTTCATCCAGGGTCCATATGTCTTTAGACCAATATCACCGAATGAGGCAACTTTTGTATAAACTTTAGATTGAATTAAGATATAATAACACCAATAGGAATAACCACCAAAAAATATTAATAAGAATATTGATAAAGTTAAACCACCGTTATGGAAACCCTGTGGTAAAAATAATACACCGGTCCCCACAAAGGATTTCATCAATAAGAGAAATACTTTCGATGGTGAAGCTGTACCTTTCATACTCGAGACTTGAGACTTCGTAACTGCTTCTGTACTTCCTAATGGTATTAATGGAGAACTTTCTTCTTTTCTATTATTATTTTCATATCCATCTAATGGGTTACTACCAGAGTCATCGAAGAAATCATCTTCAAAGGATTCACCTGCAAAATGTCCATATAGGTATAGGAATTCCATAAAATTTTTCGTTAAGAATGGAACTTCTGAAGGTTGTTCAATTGGTTGATTTGATTCTCTATCCACCGTAGGGTGTGCATCCGATACGGCCACTGATGATGACGATGATAATACTACAGCACTAGTACCAGTTGTAGATGGTCTAGGTGTTCCTGGTCTACTCGTTCCATAATCATTTCTAATTGACGATATATTACTCTGAACATTGGTACTCTTTGTTCTAACTTTTTTCACAATGAATTCTCTTCTAAATCCACCTGGAACATTCAACCCTCCAGCAGCTGATTGTCTTCTTCTACTTTCCATTGTTAAACGAACGTCATCGGTACTCTTTTGTCTCTTTAAATTTGAATCAGAAGGGTGATTTGTCATCTTATAGATATCACGTAAAATATCACCTCCTGTACTCTTTAAACTTGGATCGTCTAATTCAGAAGCAGTTTCTCCTAATGGAGGGTTCTCATCATCTGTAACAACTCGTGCAGGAGACTGCGTTCTTAAAGTTATAGAATCTGATTTCAAACTACCAGTATTACTGTTTAAACCCATACTATTTTTCCTCTGTGTATTATTTAAATAATTTTCTCTAACGCTATTCATTATTTCTTCTTGATGACCATCTTGACTTGTTCTAAAATTTGGTGAATGAATACTTACAAAAACATGAGAGTCTACACTCTTACCTAAGTTTGCCACTATAGGAGTATTTTTAATTGTAGAATTACGTCTATTTATCAATAATGGATGCACACCCCCTCTGTTTGAATTAGATGATGGAATTTCAATATTTTTCACTTTATTAGAAGTAATCCCATTATTATTATTATTATTATTATTATCATCGGTATTAATAGTAATATTTTCAGATGGGACAATCGTTGTAGAACTAGTAGGCCGCGGTACAGACAAATTATTATTAATATTTTTATTTTTGCTATTGTTAGCATAATTTGAGCCACTATCTAATAGTTCATATTTGCTATTGGAAAACATATTTCGGTAAGCAATTAGTCATGAACACTGATATTCTTTTTCTTTAGTTTATGATAAACAAACTATATATCATAAATTGTTCAAATATAAATACAGTATATTAAACAAACACTTAATTTTCCTTTTAAAAAGATGTATATAGCTCTATATGACTTTGTAATAGATGGTCCTCTCTGTTCCCTTTTATTTATAGAATATATCTGTATATATATGTATGTCTGTGATTGTTGAACAGATAGATAGATAGACAGCAACGCGGAGTAAACAAATTCTTATCGCTTCTACCTACGCCCTTCTCAGTGATTCTACTAAATAAATAAATATTTTCGCGATGAGAATTTTACAGAAGAAAATGACGAGTGACGAGTGACGAGCAGTCAATAAATTTTTTAGTACTGAAAATTGTTTTGATTAGCGAAGAAATGCGGCTGATTGATCGAATGGTATATGCACTAGTAGTTACTCTCAAATTCAAACTCTCTTTCGTTCAAGCCATATTTACACTAATCTCAATCTCAAAATGTAAGACTTACATTCAATCGCAACTTAATAACGAAGAATTAATATAATATTTATAAAGTACACATGTCTATATACGCAGCGACATGATTAGTTCATCA
Organism: Maudiozyma barnettii; assembly: GCF_903064755.1. Lineage (NCBI taxonomy): Eukaryota > Fungi > Ascomycota > Saccharomycetes > Saccharomycetales > Saccharomycetaceae > Maudiozyma > Maudiozyma barnettii. The sequence continues at coordinate 1,614,966 of NW_024545238.1, read as the reverse complement.
TGAAATCAAAAATCGCACCCATGTCTACGTAACGACGGCCGCAATTGTCTAGATATTTATCTATAACACCCTGACTAATTTCGAATAGCTTTCTATTTTGTTCAGTCAATGCTAAGATTGCGGACTCAGCTAACTGTTCGGATGGATAATCGATGTCACCTTCATAATATAGTGGTTTCAATAGTTGCTTCTTATTTTTTTCCATATCAAATAAGGAATTGAAATATAATAATTGGTTGTATAATTGTTTATCGGTATACTTGAATTGCATGACACCAGTACAACCGTCATTTAAACAACGTTTTCCGAAGACAGATATTTGTCTAGTAACGTTCCTGCATGTCGAATCATCACAATACAACCAACCGGCATAATACAACGAAATATGGGATCTGATAACAGATTCTAATTGACTCGTAAACTGAATCATATTAAATACATGATCACAGTTCTTACATTGGACACCATTATAACACATCTTATAAAAGTTCGAAGCAATAATACCACCAAATGGGAACAAATGTGAACAATTTGGACAATTTAATTCGAATTTAGCAGAATCCTTGAATCTTTCCATATCAGATATAGTGGTCTCCAAGGGTTCCAAATTATGAATACCACTGCTATTTTTATCATCTGCAAAACGTCTAGCGAATTTCCTGCTATCTAGTCCCAAGGCTTCACTCAAACGAACAACATCGAAACTTTCAATTCTTTCCAACAATCTTTCCACAGGAGCAAATATTTGTTTTTCCAGATAGTAATTTGGATCTGGAACAAGATTGTTGCTTTTAACCATAACATCGTTTAGTGCATAAGCTCTTGATGCAAAATGTGCACTATCAGTCACATCCTTATCTGTGCTATCCTCTTCGGATCCTTTACCTTTAGTAATAACAAAAGTGATAACGGTACCGGCTTTTACTACTCTCCCAGCTTTTCTCATTCTCATAGCAACTTGAACAGCTGGCATAGTTTTACCATTAGGATATGCCTTTGGATCCTTAGATAATCGTGTATTTATCTTGTATTTATCAATTCTAATTTCGTTCGACTCAACCTTACTTCTAATATTCTCCAGGTACCCATATATCTCTTGTAAAGATGATTCTGGATCATTATCTGAAAGTAAGGTGTTTAATACATGTGTCGACACATCCTTGGACAGTGGACAATACTCACGACGTTTCATATCCAGACCTTTCACTTCTAAAACTGTTTGTTCCTTACCATCTTTACCAATGGTGACATTAAGAGCAGCATACTTCTTCTTTGCATGTAGTAACAGCTTTCTAAAAACATTATCAATATCAATCTCTAGCAACCTATAACGTTCATTAACAAGTTTTTTAAATTCTACCCCAATCTTAATTGCGTCTTCATAATTTTCACACCCGGTATCAATCATGACAGAATCTGTATCACCGTACACAACAGTAAGACCCATACTCTCTGCTAATTGTCTGGTGTTCATCAAAATTTCTCTACCTTTGTTTGTGACCAGCATTGCTAGTGGTTTTGCATAAAATCTACTGTGGACATAACCCAGACAACCGTACATCGAATTGGCTGTCAACTTCAATGCTTGCTGTCTAATGTCACATTGGACACGTTTATGAGGATCTGTTTCAGTTTTCATGATCTTCTTGACTTCACGACGACGATCCACTAAAGTGGCAAGTAATCGTGGCAAAACACCTTGTCCTATATCGCTAGGAGGAACCTCTGGTAATTCCTCAATATCGTTCACGTTTCTCTTGACGGTAGTGAAACAAATATTAAACTCTTGAATAATAGATGGGTAAAGAGAGTTGAAATCCATGACTAGAATGTAGTTTTTATGTAGTCCCTTTTCTGGTTCAAACACCAAACCACCTTGATATTTCGCTTTCTTAGAAGATGTTGGTGTATCATTATTTTCATTTTCACCATCTTCAGTATTAGCAAGTCTATGAGCCTTCATCTTTCTCGTTTCTTTGTCCGGAACGATATAACCATTTCTTGCAAATTCATGAAGCAAAATATATTCGTTTCTACCTGCTCTTGTACCTCCCAATGTTTGAGACCATGCATTACCAGCCAAATTTGTAAGTTGCTTGGTTAAAGATAACATTTGTATTCTAAAAGAAATTGTAGCAGTAATCATGGAATTTGTAATATTTTCTTGCAAAGCCATTGTCATAATATTAGGGTCGTTCTGATATTGAGCATTTTGATAATTAATATCAAGCGCTTTATGTTCTTGTTGACAAGTGACCTGGAACATTTCAGACAAATCCCAACTCTGACATTTTGGTGTCAAAGATTGACCCATTTCATTACCAATATCACAAATTAACCTACCAGCAACAATGTCACGAATGAAAAAATGATTCATATTGTTGTGACCTCTACCAAATTTATCAGGCCATTCTTTTCTAGCACGACGACCTAATGAACTGAAAGTCGGAACAGACAGATCATACAATCTGTGTACTAGGACATCTAAATAAATACTGTCAAGTCTATGACCAATTAAGACATCTGGATCAGATGTTTTCATCATCGCACAGAAGCAAGCTAACAAAGCTTTTTCATTATTAAATAAACGAACATTTCCCGGAAGCTTCTGTTTCACAAGGGTAGCTAGACCAACCGCAAAATCTGAGCCTTGAGGTGGCCTCACTAATGTAACAACTGCATCCGGTTTCAAATCCTCTGGGATTGGGATATCTAGAGTTACATTATTGTATGTTGATATAGAAATAGAAACAATTTCCTGTTTATTTTCCTTGGAATTCATCATCGTCTGGATTGCAAGTGAGGTACAATTTAGTCCAGCTGTTGTTTTAATATCATTCAATACTTTGATATTAGCTGGTTTAGATACCGCAACTTCTAACGAGCAATGAGATGCATTTTGCAATGCATTAAAGTCCCCATGCGTAATTTCTAGCCAACATGGCCCCATGATCTTATTTTGAATTAAAAATTGTTCTAGGATGTTTGTGTTACCACCAAAAACATGATGGAAAGTTTCACTTGATAAATCAGGGGGAATCAAATCGTAAGATGCTTTTGGGGTATTGAACGGTAATAACACCTTTAGGTAGTCAGCTTCATGAGGAATACCTGGCAATTCAAATGCATATTTCATTTTTTGAGGTTTGGCACGAATATTAGTCAATCCATATTTCTCCATCAAAAGTGGGACGATCTCCTCATGAATATCGCTTGGTGTCTTTCCTTCACGAGGCAAAAAATATAAATCCCTCTCTAAACCGTTAATCTGAACCATAGCTGATACCATACTATTATCCAATGTTTTTACTTTACCAAAAAGTATCAATGTGTTATTAATTTCTGCATAATCCAACCAATACATTTGGAAGGAATCGGTCTCCGGGTTGACAACTTGTGCTTTTGTATACTTATTTGAGAATTGCAATGGTGCACTATTCATTGATGATGCCGGCTTCCTAATAGTGGACTTCAGATCAAGAGGTGTACCTGGTGCAGTGACAAATGGGGATGATCCTGGATTACTTTTTGAATTCAAATTGATCTGTTTGGTAGCTGCTGCGCTCCTAACAGTTCTCCTTCTAACTACAATATCATCGTCACTACTCATTCCATCTTCCTCGATATCGTTGGTCATAGATGTGTCATTAGAGTTGTCTGTTAAACCGGTAGGAACTTTTTTCATTGTCGGTGAGACTGCTACGTCTTCCAATAAATCATCCATATCATCATCTAGTTTAATATGTTTCTTTAACGGAGAGGAATTCATTAAATTATTAGAAAAGTTAGTGCTGCTTTGAGGTGCAGCCCTAGGCTTCTTTAAATTCACTTCTATATCTGATGCTACGACTAGTGGTCTCTTTTTCTCAGGACGGTTAGAAGGAGAGGATGGAGGTCTCGACGACGAACTCATAGTAGGTTGAATTTTATTTGATATTCCACTATCGAATTCACCCAAGATATCATCAAATTCATCAATTTCTATTTTCTTCTTCTTTGGATCTGCGGTCTTAGATGAATGGGCTCGTAACATATTACTAATCTGATGAGTTGACTTTACCTTAGACTGCTGTTTCGTCTTCTTCTTCAGTTTCGAAGATGTCTTATTCTGATCGTCGTCACTATAGTCGTCACTGTAATATTCTTCCTGTTCTTCAATACCACGATCAACGTAACCTACACCATCATCGTCAACAACAAAATCATCTTGTAGCAACTCTTTACGCTTTCTGTTTCTATATTCTTTCTCATCAACTTCATCATATAACTTATGGTCATCATAGGAATCTTCTAGATCATCTTCGACAGAACCGCCATTTCTGGCAGCTTGTAGTTTCTTCAACTTCGATAGTTTATCACTCATATTACCTTGACCAATTTGGATGACCACTACCTTCAATCTAGAATTTATTAGTGTCCTTTTATTGTTCTTATAAAGCTCAAATTGGTTTCAAACAATAAAATCAAGGCAAGTTATAAATTAATCAATCCTTTAGTTGTCTAGCTTCATAAACCTTTGAATAATTGTTTTTATTTCACAATTTCTTTCTTCTTGTCTGTATACATAATAAGAAATATATATGAACAACTAAAACGCGTAAATTACCAAAAATGTGAAAAAAAAATATTGACAACACATTTTCGCGTCCGTTTAATATTGGAAATTTACCTCTTATATTATCTAACATTGAAGCAAATAGGATTAATTGAATTAGAACAGTGTAAAAATATTTTGTTACTCCACTATATACTTGTTAATTCGCTATAACTATGATATTTATAAAATATACCTATTATCTACATTTTTTATTTTGATAGTTTTCTTTTCTTTTTAGGATCCTCATCATCGCTTTCACTACCGTCATTATCTAAGTGTCTGTTTCCTATATTTTCTTGTTCTTGGGTTGTTTGATGAGCTCTCTTCAGTAAATTCTGTTTTATCGATTCCGCTTGTTCTATACCTTCTTGTTCACCACTATTAACCACTAGATCCTTCAATAATTTGTTTTCCATTTCTAACGTATGTATCTTTTGTTGTAATTTTAAAGCCAGATCATTCAATTCATTGATAGAATTTTCAAGCTCCTTGCCTTTCAACTTCTTTTTCTGAGCATATGTAGAATGTGATGTAGGTTCAACCTTCGGCTGTGTATTTGAGTTAACCGAGTGGTCAACTGCGGATGATATATTTGTAATTGAAGAACAAGATTCTTTCTTTATAGTCGATGCCGAGTTCACTGGTAAGTCAGACGGTATTTTGGCATTTCCCGAGGGTAACTTATTTACAGGTTTTGAGACTATATTTTGTTTCTTAGAAATTGGTTCACTGGCGTGTCTCATATAGTTAGGTGAAGTAAGAGTATTATCATCTGAGGAATTATGACGGTTTTGTTGTTGCTTCTGTTGTTGAACATTTTGTCGTATATTTGATACATCTGGAGTAGCATGCATCACTGCGGCTGGTTCCGATACGTTGGATTCTTGTCTCCTGCCATTATTATTAATGTTAGTGTTGACGGGACTTGGCTGAGAATGTGGTGTTTCACGATTCACTTGTGGTTGAGATCTTGATCTCTTTGTGGGCTTCTTATCAGATAATAGGTCCAATAAAAAATGAGCACCTTTATCTGATGAAGATCTTTCATCATTTGAAGAACCATTAGAATGTGACTCTGAAGAATATTTTATTTGTTGTTTATGTTGTTCATTATAGGCAATGATAGCTGAAATTGCTACAATTTGATCTTCTGCGAAACCTGCTTTTAATAAAGAAGTATGTGCACCTTCTGGAACTTTAACTCTTGGCAATAATGCCACCAATGTAGAAGTAGGGATTTGAGAATAATCTGGCATATGTATTTGTGGTTCTTGTGAATCATGTGTCACATTATTACTATTGATGGTTTGTTTCTTTTGTTTCTTTAATGGTAAATTATTTGCTACCAAATTTGATAATGGGGAAGAGATACTTGGAACATGATTCCTTTGATATGGAGGATTGGTATTCTCTGCTCGATGTTGAGGCAACAAGGAAACTTGACTATGATTATTTATATTATTTTCTTGTCCTTCTTCTTCTTCTTCATCTTCGTCATCTTCGTCACGAGCATTGTTCATGTTATTAGTTGGACCATCTACTTCAAAATTTGTAAATCCACTATGATCATCATGTACCAAATTATTAGACATATCGAAACTTGGATGAATATTATTGTTGTCATGGTCTTCAACATCATTATTATTATCATTAGCATCGTTTTCATGATGTGATCTTCTTGAAGAAAATCTTGATTTGGAATGATCATATTGAGAAGTCAAAAATTTATTTCTTCTTTGTGATAATATATGGTTTCTATTCTTATGATCATCATTTGTATCACTTTTATTGTTGAATATATTTTCTTCATCCTCCTCATCCTCATTATTATTGTTGTTGTTGTTTTGTGGTTTATCCTCATCTGGGAAAATAAATACTTCATCAGCAAATGCACTTAATTCAACAGCTAATTGTTCATCCAAACCAAACGTATTTCCCGAAACGGTATTCATAATAGACCCACCATGTACATTATTATTATTATTATTATTAATTGAGGTAGCCGATCCGTTATTATTATTGCTATTGTTATTATGGTCATTTTGTGATTCATTCATAACCCATGAATCCAAATTAACAAAATCTTGATCTAATGATGGAATGAAATTATCAACGTATGCCAGTTGTTCTAATAAGATATCGGGTGTAATATTAGAGTCATGTATATTAACATTTGGATTATTCAATGTATCAATTGCATCAAACGTCTCATGTGTTGTATGTGTATTACTGGTATCTTTTTCAGGTTCATTACTACCATAGATGCTCATATATTCATTGGCATAGGAATCGTCCCTTGCAGTAGTTGGTTTTTCTTGTTTCATCATATGTATATGATACTTGACGAATGTTCCTCTTGTTGTTGATGACGTTCTCTATATGATAGTATCACGTAGTATATCTTAGAAAAAACCAAAACAATCAATCAATCAACCAAAACAAGCGAATTAGTACTATTACTATTTTTTTTTGTCAGATTCACGGCTGAAAACAAACAAATTGTGATAAAGAACGAAAATGAAAGGTTCTTATAAATGGTAAAAAGGCAACTATAGATTACTTGTTGCTTTTGCAGCTCTAGACAGTTGTTATTTAATATGCTAAATGAGCAACTGAAAACTATCTTGCGATACGTTATGTTAGGTTGTATGTAAATAGTCATGATGTTTCTTTTAAGTTCCACAGTTTTTAAAATTTTCTTCTCTTTCTCTGCTTTTTTTTGTTGATTTTTTTCGAAATTTCTTCACAATTTTCTCTTTTCCCGCACTGTGTGCAGACAGCAACGCCCATCCATCGCTCGCTCGCCCGCTCATCGCTAATAGAGAAAAGCAGAAAGTGAGTCAACTGATACAAAATTCAGACTATATAAGTACAATAACAATAACAACAATCGTTGTTATTGTAGTTCGGTAAAGCAAGTTGAACCATTCATTACAATATAATAATATAGACAGGGTTACTATGGTGTTTATGTAATATATACCACATGTATTGAAGATCAGAATGAAGTGATAGTAATCTTCTGTCTATTCTTTTGATATTTATCGAACCGAATCATTCCATGGGTGTATGCAATTCTTAACGACGACGTGATACATATACATATATACATATATAATTTCAAACTATCGATTCATGAATCAGGCGTATTACATTTTGTTACTTAAATTAGAAAATAGCTCTCTCTCTCTATATATATATATCACTATATCACCGCTTGCCTCGTTCAAATTTCAATTTGTTTGTTTTTTTGTTTTTTGAGCCTCGGGGAATTACGTTATATTACACTACGCTATACTAAAAATAATACTGTTATTATTGTACTGCCCGTATAGACATTTGAATTAGTGTGCGCTGACAGTTTTTATTTTCATGAACTTAAATCTCCTATTAGCAATATAGTTAGTGTAATACACTGAAACTACAATCAATTATTACTAGCTATTGCAAAGAGTGCATCCAATTTGTAATAAGTGGTAATTTAGACCAAGTGGGTTTTTTCTATTTCGATATAGTATACTGAGAAAAATAAAGTATCCATTTTATATTCAAATACTCATTTATTTATACTTTATTGTCACTTTTTAGACCTCTATTGGATTCATTAGAACAGTCAAAGTTATTTTTCAAAAAAAAAGGGAAGAAAAAAGACACATACAACTTCGAGAGAAACTATATTTAGTTTCGCTACATTTTTATTCATTTTCTAATTTTGCATTTTTTTTTATTCCTATCAGATATAATATTAGTATCCTTATTATTCGAATGCTGATCCTTTTATCAACAGAACGTAGAGAGAGGAAACTTGCAATTGTATCGGAATCATACGCATTACTCTTTTCTCCAGTGAAAGATAAAATATCAAAGAAATCTTCATGTGCCATCGAATTGATTCCGAAGGAACAACTTCAACATCACAGATTTAGAAGACTGTCTCCTCATGAAGTTCATGGTTTTATTGGACTGTTAGAGATCGATGGACTAATATTCATCGGTGTAATCACGGGAAAGACAAAAGTTGCATCTCCAATACCTCATGAAATAATTAATAAGATATATGCAATTGATTTCTTTTGTTTAAATGATAATACATGGGATTTTATTGAATTGGATCAAAGTGGGAAACCTATCGCAGGTGATATGAATGATTTACAAGAACAACAATTATCTAGACACCCTTGTTATGATGTAAGGAAATTGATGTCAAATGGTTCGTTTTACTATAGTAATGATTTTGATTTGACAACTACTTTACAAAATAGAGGCTTTAAGAATGAAGATAATTTGGTTAATGATGATACTATAGAAGAAGAATATATGTGGAATTCATTCCTTATGGAAGAAATTTTGGCATATAGAGATAGATTAGATTCTCATACAAAACATATTGTGGATAATGAAGGGTTTTTAACAACTGTGATACGAGGTTTCGCTGAAACGTTTGTTACTTATATTAAAAGATTAAAAATTGAATTGACTGTAATATCAAAACAAAGTTGGAAAAGAGCAGGAACGAGGTTTAACGCAAGAGGTATTGATGATGAAGGAAACGTGGCGAATTTTGTAGAGACCGAATTGATAATGTACTCCAATGAATATTGTTATGCGTTCACTCAAGTAAGAGGTAGTGTACCAATATTTTGGGAACAAGATGCAGCAATTATGAATGCAAAAGTTACCATAACAAGATCCTTAGAGGCTACACAACCTGTCTTTGATGAACACTTTGCTAAATTGATAAGTAAGTATGGACCTGTAAATATTATCAATTTATTATCCACTAAATCAAATGAAATTGAATTATCAAGAAGATATAGAACTCATTTAAAAAAGTCAGATAAATTAGGTTTTAATAAGAATATATTCTTAACAGAATTTGATTTCCATAGAGAAACTGCTCAGGATGGGTTCAATGCTGCAAAGAACTTATTACCTTTAATTAAAGATGCTTTATTAACAGAAGGTTATTATTGTTATGATGTTCAAGAAGATCAAATAATATCCGAACAAAATGGTGTCTTTAGAACAAATTGTTTGGATTGTTTAGATAGAACAAATTTGGTACAACAACTAATGTCATATGAATTATTTAAAACTTTTTTACATGATGTGGAATTAATTACGCCAAGAGCGAATGTCGATGAATCTGATTTTATCAAAAAACATAATGCATTATGGGCAGATCAAGGTGATCAAATTTCACAAATTTATACGGGAACAAATGCATTGAAATCATCATATTCTAGAAAGGGTAAAATGTCATTATCTGGTGCGTTATCTGATGCCAAGAAATCTGTAAGTCGAATGTATATTAACAATTTCATGGATAAAGGTAAACAACAAAATATTGATGCATTACTTGGTAGATTACCAAACCAAAGACCAGTTAGATTATATGATCCCATTGGTGACTATATTAATGAAGAGTTATCTAAAATGTCAGATCAATATACTGCTACCTCTAATATGAACCTATTGATAGGTACTTATAACGTGAACGGGATGTCAAAAAGAGCCGATTTATCTAAATGGCTATTCCCAATTGGAGATAAATTCAAACCAGATATCGTTGTATTAGGTTTACAAGAAGTTATCGAAATGTCTGCTAGCGCAATACTAAATGCAGATAATACAAAGGGTTCATTCTGGGAGTACGTAGTAAAGGACTGTTTGAATCAATATGATGAACAATATATTTTGTTACGAGTGGAACAAATGACTTCATTAGTGATACTTTTCTTTGTTAAAGCAGATAAAGTTAAAAATGTGAAAAGAGTAGAGGGTTCTACAAAGAAGACTGGATTTGGTGGTATGACAGGAAACAAAGGTGCTGTTGCTATTAGATTCGAATATGGAAGTACATCATTTTGTTTCGTGAATGCTCACTTTTCTGCAGGTAACAGTAACGTTGATGAACGTGCTAACGATTATTTATCTATCAATAAGAATATCTCATTTGCTAGATCAAGAAAAATCTTGGATAATGATTCTGTTTTTTGGTTTGGTGATTTGAATTATAGAATTAATTTAGCTAATGAAGTAGTGAGAAAAGAATTAGAATTGGAAAGAGAAGGATATATCGATCGATTGTTAAAGCATGATCAATTGACTCAAGAGATTGATTCTGGTATTATATTCCACGATTACTGTGAACCTGCATTACAATTTCGACCAACTTATAAATTTGATTTCGGAACGAACCTTTACGATAGTTCCGAAAAACGAAGAACACCATCGTGGACGGATAGAATAGTGTATAGAGGTGCTAATCTTCATCCACTGGCGTATTCTTCCGCACCATTAACTATTAGTGATCATAGACCGGTCTATGCTGCATATAGAACTGATGTATCGATAGTCGACGAGGAAAAGAAACATGAATTATCAAAGAAAATATATGAAGAATTTAAAATTAAGGATGATTCCGTGGGGCCTACCTCTTTATTAAGTACTGACGATGATATTGAGGATATAGAATTGGAAGCATACTTGGAACCAATTCACAAAAGGTCTCCTTCTCCTCATGTAACACCTGTTAAAAATATGCCTCCTCCAGTACCATTAACAGCACATTCTTCGTCTTCTATTTCTTTAGTTTCTTTATCTAATAGAGAACCTCGTCGCATTCCTGATCTCCCAAAAAGAGAGAATAGTAACATAAGTATAGCGCCTGTGCCACCGACATCAAGAAGTAGACAAGGAAATTATAAGGACAATACAAACCAACGTACCGATTCAAATTCTGATGTGGAAAATATAGAAAGAGTCCCGATTGTAGTATCACGTCCACCTTCTGTGAAACCAAGAAGACAGGGTCTACCTGAGTCTCATGAAGATGACAATACCAGCATTAATCTTCCAGAATCATCGGAAGGAAAAAAGAAAACACCTCCTATTATTCCAAATAAGAAACAGAGTCTGGAGAATGTTCCAATAGAGGGGTTAACTAAAAAAGTTCCTCCTATTGTACCAAAAAAGAAGGCTAGTCTGGGAAATTTTTATGGAGATACGGTTGACGCTACTGAACAATGACGAGAGAAAACCAAAAAGTCTATATAGATACATTAATATTACATAATAAAATTATAGAATAATTGCATATTATCATTCTTCTCTTTGATAGTTAACTATATTCTTACCAAATGGAGCCATGAATAAGTAGATGAACAATCGTTTGCCTAGTGTTTTGTTTATATTGTTAAAACAAAACAAAACAAAACGTATAGACCTCTTCTTTCTCGTTTCTTTTTCTTTCTCCGATGTTGCTCATTGCGGGAATAAAAGGCAAAAAGATGTAGGAACGTGCAACATTTAAAATGTTTACAATATTATATAATATAAATATTAGATATTTCAATGAACAGGGTTTACTTCAATTGTTTTTATTATGTATATCTATTAAAAAACAGATATTTGATCGTTTTGTTCTGACCTCGTTGACACCAGCATTGTAAATATAGGATAAATTTAACGTTTGAGAAAATCGATAATCACAATAATGGCTATCAAAACAATATACATAGCAAGACACGGTTACAGATCAAATTGGCTTCCTGACGGCCCTTATCCACCACCACCAACAAATGTGGATAGTGATGTACCACTGGCAGCACATGGTATAGACCAAGCTAAACAACTTGCTGATTTTGTTGCTAAACTAGATGTTAAACCACAACTAATCTTCTCATCACCATTTTACCGTTGCTTACAAACTAGTAAACCTGTAAAAGAGAAATTAGATATTCCACTGTACGTCGATAATGGTGTAGGTGAATGGTATAGACCAGATAGACCCATTATCCCAATCCCAGCTCCCGTATCTAAACTTAATGGGTTATTTGATAGTATGATTTCCGAAGACTGGGAATCATCTATTATACCAAGTGATAAAGGTGAAACTAAAGAAGACATATTTGAAAGATGTAACAAATTTCTTGGTATTTTTATACCTAGAGTTGAAGAAGTATTCCCAGAAGTTTCAAGTATACTTATTGTAACCCATGCTGCTACAAAAGCTGCTCTGGGTATGAATCTGTTAGGTTTCCCAGATGCAATTGTCTCCATTGATGACAAAGGTACTGTCATCCGTAATGGTTCTTGTTCTATTGACCAATTTGATTTGATCAAGAGTAACGGTAAAGATGTCTGCGCTAAAGAATGGGAACTGAAAATGAATGGTAACACATCTTTCTTAACTAAAGGTGAAGAAATGAATTGGGACTTTAGAAATGGATTTGAAGCTGGATCTGATGCTGATATTCGTGCAAGAAAGTTGGCCGATGCTAGAATTCAAAGATCCAATTGAACCTCTACAACAGTATCATATATCATAACTGATACCGCGTTAATCATACCTAACCGTTGTATATTATAACCTTTTTAAGTATGTGTGTACTTTATAAGACTGATAGACTGTCAATTATTACCGTTAAGTATTCTCGTATATAGCGATATATTTTCGCGTGCGAACAAATTTTCAACTGGATTGAAAATTTTTTTTAATTTTTCTTAGATGCTCATCTCATCTCATCTCATCTCTGTATGATTTGTTCTTGCAAAAAAAAAAAGAAGAAGAGATAGTAGGTTTTATATTTGAGTATATATATAGGTAGGTTAACGTATCTGCTACTTCAATCTCTTTAACTTGTTCAAAGTAGAAAGATCCCTAAGTATACAAGATGGCAACTACTAGAAGCTCTACAAAGAACGCTCAAAAACCAGCAGCTAAGGATGTCGCTGAACCTGTTCAAAAGATCAATGATAATATTGAAGTTGAATCCTCAGAAAGTGAATCTGATGAAGTTTCTGCCGATGAATTAAACTCTGACATCGAAGGTTTGTCTGAATCTGATAATGAGGAAGGTTCTAAGCATAACATTAAGAAATTAAAGTCCAAGAAGAACCAAGATGATGGTGAAAGTAAAAAGGGCAAGAACGACCAATATTCCAGTATCATATATGTTAGTAGACTTCCTCATGGTTTCCATGAAAGAGAACTAAGTAAATATTTCTCTCAATTTGGGGATTTAAAGGAAGTTAGATTAGCCAGAAATAAAAAGAGTGGTAACTCTAGACATTATGGTTTCATAGAGTTTGCTAACAAGGATGACGCTAAAATTGCACAAGAGGCTATGAATAACTATTTACTTATGGGTCATCTTCTTCAAGTACGTTTGTTAGGTAATGGTGCTAAAATTGAAAAATTATTCAAGTATAGAAAGAGAGCCTATGCAGAGGCTGATATTAAGAAGAGTGCCAAGGAATTACAAGAAGGAGCTGTGGCTAAACAACAGGCCAGAATGGAAAAACTAGCCGAAGCTGGTATTAAATTCTCATGGTAGACGAAATAAAATTAAACCATTAAAATATCACATCATCATTCATAACATTAATAAATATAATAGAAAAAGAAAAGGAACATGAACATGACAGAAAGGATTGTTATAAAGAGGCGGATAACATTAACAAATATGTTGGCAATCTTCCTCTTCAGTTTGACGAACTATTCCTCTTCATTAGATCGGCGTACCAATTGTTTGTTTTGTTCATTATTAATTTTGTTACCCTATAAATTTTTGTAAATTAGATCATATAACAAAATAAACTTAAAAAACCTGCACCTTATTTATCATGCTAATTAACGTAAAATGTCAACTCGCATGGAGTTTCTGTATTCTATCTGTAATAAAATAATAGTCTGAGATATGGTTACCCTGTTAACAAGATTACCTGTCGTCCATGTGGGTTCAAACTCACTCCACCTTGTCTTGATTGTTTAGAAAGATTGGCTTGAGTGTGTCAAATTGAAGAAGGTAACTTGGTAATCATATGTAATCAATAACTGTTCCGTGGATACATAAAAGGTTTCATGGATTATTATTTGAAAAATTTATATATACCTTCGAGAAGGAAATAAATAAAAAGAGAAATAGGGTTAGAGCTTCCTAAAAGGGACTTCATCATTGAAATAGAATATATTTATACCAGAGCACGTGTATCATCTAATGAAGCTAATGCCATTATGTGATAGCCTAATTTGATTAACCTGGCAGCCCGTATGGCAGAAACAGAGTCTTTTTTTTTTTACAAGTATTGTACAAAGAATAATTATCAAGAAAATTTCAGTGATATACCATTTTTAGACTCAGTAAACTTCAAATTTTGTTCAAGATTACACCATGGTCTTATCGATATGTCATGAGTAGTTATTATCATGAATATTGAAACGTTAATTAGACTGTCAAGAACAAAACAACACTTGAAAAAGAATGAGTAACATTTTGTAATATTGCCGTGTATTTTTTTCTTTCTTTCTTTCTCAAAATAATCATATACTATATGGCATACCAATTATTTTGGTTGTTATGGTGAATTCCAAGCAAAAAAACAAAGGTGTAACCTTCGCCAAAAGTAGAGTGACATCCAGAATAGAGAACAGGGTCGGTTGCATAGAGAAATATCTAATTGAATGAGAAGCAGAGGCCTAAACAAAAATAACTGAACTACATTTAATCCTATGAAAGGGAAAGTATCTCCTCTCGGACCATTTTACTTACCCCATGCACCAAATTCTCTTATTGTCTGTCTTTCCGAAAGCGGAAACCGTATGCGACTTTAGAACAATATGTACTACCGTTGATTGCCTTGGAAAAATAACAACAACAAAAATAGTAATAATCATCTATTTTAACTTAAACTCGGGTATCTTTAAGGTCCCTTAACATATTTTTGCTGATTCTCACACAACATTCCCTCAAATTTTTACAGATATTTTTTGTGCGTTCTGTTCTCGTTTGATTGTCTTTGTCATTAGTATATTTTTTTATGTTTTTCAGGTCATCTTCTATTGTTTTCAAAATAATCGATGAAAATTTCTGAGAGACTCTTTTTCATCATTTAGACTATTTTCACGCAGCGCTCGGTGAACTAAAAATTGAAAATACTAGTAATTAGACGATAATCATCAACAAGATAATAATTAGATAACTGTCGAGGTGCACGTTTTTCACATTCTGTCTTTTTGTTTAAAGTAGCAATGGTACGTCAGTAAAAGAAAAGCAAAGAAAATTTTGGAACAACTATATGTACATGCTTACTGAAATATGCCGGCTTATCCTATTGTTCTAATGTAACTTAGTGAGCCATTGTATTTTATCATCGACAAAATTGCTGTGATTGTCTAATTTCAATATGACCACTCTTTGCAAATCACATATTTTTCCAATAAAGATTCTTGCAAATTTCATCATGTGAAGTAAGCTACCTGAAACCTCGATGTAGTTTCTTCAACAAGGTTATATCATCTAAAATTCTTTGCCTTATTTTTCTTTTTTCTTTTTTTTTCATTGGTGGTATTCAATTAAGAACAAAACTTGTAATATGGTGTATGCTTAGTCGATGTTTAGCAATCATTGCACTCGTGGGTTATTATTTTAATTTATATTTTACTAGAAACTATAACGATTTTTTTAATCAATAAAAATTAACAGTTTTAATAATATATAAAGAGATCAAAATACATTCTAATCTCGAAATATAATCTTTCCTCATTCTTTCCTGTTCATTATTATTATTCGTTGTTAATATTCAGTATTCAGATATAACATCGAACAAAACATTAGTTTTCCTCCTGACAAGTTAAGAAAAAAAATGTCTTCTTACGAAAACAAGCATCTTACCAGTCCGGTATTAAGGGATGTCCCATCTTCCCTTGCCGAGTTCAAGGAAACTATTATCAACAGACATAGAAAGGAAGTCATTATCTTACACGATAAGAAGAAAGTTCAAGAAATTTCATCTGGTTCCGATTGTTCAATTGAAGGTAACGAAAAACATCATGATAAAACCCACACTGTCGGTTCCGATGAAGACGAAAACAGAAAGGGTCTAGCTAAATACTGGGCCATTATTACTACTGGTGCAGGTTTATTCTCCGATGGTTATATAAATAACTCCATTTCTTCTGTTTCCACATGTTTCGCTAAGATATATGGTAAAGCTTACACAGAATCGCGTGCTATCCAAAATGTTTCTTCCATTGTGTTCGTTGGTACTGTCGTTGGTCAATTAATATTTGGTTACTTGTCTGATCAACATTCTCGTAAATTTTCTATGTTATTTGGTACTAGTATGCTAATCGTCTTCACTATTTTATGTGCTGGTGCTTGGGGTAAAGGTACATCGGGAACTGAGCCAGGTGGATTATTCGCTGCTTTAACAGCTTGGAGATTTTTCTTAGGTATTGCCATTGGTTCTGAATATTCATCTGGTTCCCCAGCTGCCGCTGAAGCCTCTAATCTATTACCAGCCGGTAAGAGAAATAGATGGTTCATTTGGTTTACTAACTTCACTATTGACTCTGGTTTCGTCGTAGGTGCCTTCGTCCCATTAGTTTTGTTATGGATTTGCAAGGAAGATCATTTGACTCCAGTTTGGAGAATTTCTATTGGTCTAGGTGCTATTCCACCAATATCCTTATTCTTCTTGAGACTAAAGTACAAGGAAGGTAAGGCATTTGAAAAGACCAAATTTACCAAGGGTTTACCATACTGGCGTATTATCAAGTTTTACTGGTTCAGAACTGCTATGATTTCCATCATCTGGTTCTTATACGATTTCTCCTCATACGCTTTTGGTACTTACTCATCCATCATTATTGGTCTTGTTTTGCCAGAAGATGCCTCCATCTATCAAAACTTTGGTTGGAATGTCGTTTTCAACTTATTTTACATCCCAGGTTCTTTCTTGGGTGCGTACTCTGCTGATTACTTCGGTCCACGTCTGACTTTATCTGTCGGTTTAGTTATTCAATCTGCTATTGGTTATGGTTTAGCCGGTGGTTTAGACCACCTGAGAGAACATATTGGTGGTTTCGTTGTTATGTACGGTATCTTCATGACCTTAGGTGAATTCTCTGCTGGTGACAACGCCGGTTGTATTGCCTCCAAGATTTCTGCTACTCCAGTTAGAGGTACCTTATACGGTGTTGCTGCTATGATTGGTAAAGTTGGTGCCTTTGTTGGTTCTTATGTCTTCCCAACTATCATTAGAAAGTACGGTTTATCTGCTCCATACTGGGTTTCTTCTTCCCTATGTATTTTCTCTGCTTTTATTTCTTATTTCTTCCTACCAGATTTAGATCAAGAAGCTATGAACAGAGAAGATGAAAGATTCTTAGAGTATCTAAGAGAGTCTGGTTACGATATGTCTCAAATGGGTATCAACAAGGACCAAGAAACTCATGTTGAAATGCTAAACGATTCTGAAGAGTCTGTTATTAACAAGCTTGACCACACCGTTGACGTACAAGAACGTTAATTTCCCAAACAAGTCTTCTTTATTACTTTTCTTTTGATTCAACTTTGTTTCTGTTATAATTAATTGAATACCATAATGCTATTCATTTAATACATTCATATTCCTAGACTTTAGTGTAACTTTTTCTTCGTTTACACAAATGTGTATAACGTTGGACCTTTCTGTACAATATAATTCCAACTACAAATATACCAATATTTAATAATTTTATAATTTTATAATATACTTCAATTCAATAAATTAAACATTTAACCCGAGTTTGAATAATCTCTTCAGGGATGGGTTCTATTTGTTCAATGATTTCACTCTTTACAAGATTAAGATTTAAAGAATTAGATAAAGAAGCTATGAAGAGAGAAGAGAGATTGTTTAAAGAATATTTAGAGAGTCAAGGGTATGATATTACATTGATGGGTTTACATCGTACTTATTTAGAAAATAATGATATTAGTAGTAGTGATGATACTTATGCAATCGATGTGATCATGATTCCGATAATAGGAATTCCTTAATTAATAAGTATTAAAACTCTGCAGTAGAGAAAGAGTTTATACATATATATAGTCTGTTATCTATTATAAAAATAAATATACATACATTTAACATTAAAACTGTTCATGAAAGAGACGAGGGAGCGAACGAATATGAAAGTTCAAGGTAGGCAAGACAAGAAGACCCTTACTTTAAAATTGATATCGAACAACCCGTAATGTACTGAAGAAAAGGGGAACACGTTTATAGTTAGTTCTCTTTATTTCAATAAAATGTTTAATATCGGCAATCAAATTCATAACATTACAAAATTAGACTCATCGAATATTTATTGATTTTTACCTTCCAGTAGATCCGATAAAGTCAGTATTTTTACAACATTATTTTGAATCCGATATTTACGTACATTCTGATAAAGTTCTGCATCGAAGCTACAGCGAAAATGTATTTGTCAGCAGCAATCATTAGCCCCACTATTTTGAGCTTATAAAAATGTATTCGATGGCGTAAACTGCGAAAAGTCCGTTACACATAAAATATATTGAGTGGGAGATTGTTATTTCAGCTCAAGTTCGTTTCTTTCTGAATAGAGAAAATGAGACGCAACGAGTGAAAATTTTATTCATCCACTATCAAACGAGACAACGAAAATCCCGTGCAACTAAAAAAAAATGAAGCCAAAAAGCGAGCGAAAACGAAAAAACTTCACGCATTTTAACGGTCTTCCAAAAGCGAGTTGTTGTGCGTTGTTTGTTTTGTAACTTTGAATGAAAAAGAAAGAGAGAGAATTAACGAATTAATTGATTTATCCTGAGAGAAGCGATAAACGAGATGACCAGTTTTTGTAAATATATACATACTAATGCAATATTGAGAGAACAGCGTTAAAATTCTATCTTACATATTTAGTTAAATCTGATTTATATATAACTAAGCCGAAATTGATTAACTCTTGATATTATAATTTTCATCTCTTATTTCTGTTTATTTTACAATTCTCATTTGTATCCAAAAAAAAGTACAAACAAATTGTTTCCAAATTTTATACACATACACACTTTATAATAATGTCTACCGTTTACACTTATCAAGAAATCGCTGAACACAACTCTCCAAAGGATACTTGGATCATTATCGATGACAAAGTCTACGATGTCTCCAAGTTTCTAGATGAACATCCAGGTGGTGATGAAATTATCTTCGATCAAGCCGGTAGAGACGCTACTGAATATTTTGTAGATATCGGTCATTCTGATGATGCTTTGAAATTACTAAAGAGTAAATGTATTGGTAAAGTCGATGTCACTAGTGAGAAGGTCATCTTCGAACCAAAGGTAGAAGAAAAAACTGAAGGTAACCAAGGTAATGGTCAATTGGCTGTTATTGTTGCTATTCTATGTTTCATTGTTGGTTACTATTTCCTAAACGAATAAGTGTGGTTGTCTCTTTATTCATTTTTTTCATAAAAAGATTACTTATTTATTATAAAATTTACCAAGAACAATTCAATTGTTTCTATTATTATTTTTTCCATTCCTTTTATTGATATTTTTCTTTTTTACTTAGATAGTTGATCTATCTAACCCTGTGCTCTTTAGTGTTTTCTGTTGTCGTTATGTTTTTTTCACATTTCATAAATTATATCACTAAATCTACTCTACTACTTCTGCATCTTATACTACTGGTTTTCTGCAGTATATTCATATATATATTTATATTTATATATTTCTGATTCAAATAATTATAATACAATACAATACAATACAATACAATACAACGCAATACAAGATTTAAATTATACAGTTCATTATTCAATGAACTGCGTCTTGACTCCAATGAAAACATATATTTGTAATATGTTTTTATTCAAATCGATATATTTTATAAGAAATGCTATTCAAGTTATAATTAATTAGTTATATTGTACAGATAATATTTATATTTATAAAATTTGTTGAGGGGAAAACTTTTTATAGATGGAACTTAGCATTCTCTAGTAGTTACCACCTCTGTTACCCCAACCACCATCTCTGGATCTGTTGAAACCACCGTTACCACCGTTACCACCACGGCCACCACCGAAACCACCACGTCTACCGTAACCACCACGGCCACCACGGCCACCACCGTATCTTGGGTGAGGACCTCTTTGTCTCCTGTCGTATCTTAATAAATCTTGTGGGATGGTTTGATTGGCTTCTCTCATAATGGATATTAGAGATGCACCTAGAGATTTGTTATCTTCAGTAAAGAAGGAGATAGCAGTACCTGTGGCACCAGCTCTACCAGTTCTACCGATTCTATGGACATAATCTTCAATGTTACCTGGCATATCATAGTTAATGACATAACTAATACCTTTAACATCTAATTTGAAAAATAAAAAGAATAAAAAAATATTAAATGAAGTATATTGAAATACTCATTAATAATTTGATTATGTTTTTTCTTGTTAGTAAACAGAATTCAATAATTCAATTGATTTGCTATTCTCCGAAGTTTTGTTCTTGACTGTAATAACAATGAAGTTATTCTGATGAAGTGCACACGCGCAAAGACATTCATCATGAATAATAACATTGAGACAAAATTATATTTCATGATGACAGATTTGTCTGTGATTTCCAATCATCCCCTCCAACAAAGTTTCATAAAAAGAAAACATGAATGAAGTTAATATTTATATATTTTTTATAATATGCATACTATATACAAAATTATCAATAATGAAAAAAAAAAAACTAAAACGAAAGGCCTCATAGTTTTCTAATCTTCTTAAAAATTTAAGAAGAAAGCATTAGAAAACATTTATCAAAACGAATGTATCGTTTAGAAGCCTTAATATCAATTTTAAGTCGTAACACATATTAAGAGAAAGATGTAAATGAAAAGAAAACATATTGATTGATTGTAATTTTCCGGTTTTAAAGAAGAAAAAACATGTACACCCTTTCCTCTTGCAGCCCTCTCATCTCTATCT
>NW_024545238.1:1484693-1591803 GCF_903064755.1 Maudiozyma barnettii | reverse complement strand
TTTTTCTTTTTTTTTTTATTTTTGCGATGAGATGAGATATGCTGCGGTGTTTCCCTTCAATAGAAAAAAGAAAGAAGAGAAAAATGGAAATTATGATCACCGAAAACAGCATGCACACCTCGTGTAAAATGACGCTTAGTTGAAAAAATAAGAAGTTTCTTGATGATAATATAATATGGAAATAAAAGTTTTCAGACAGTGGGTCACTTATCAGGTGCATGTGCCATACTTAATATTATAATTGT
This sequence comes from Maudiozyma barnettii, assembly GCF_903064755.1. NCBI lineage: Eukaryota > Fungi > Ascomycota > Saccharomycetes > Saccharomycetales > Saccharomycetaceae > Maudiozyma > Maudiozyma barnettii. Next base: position 1,591,558 of record NW_024545238.1, on the reverse strand, counting down.
AATTGCTAATATACATTTAGAGCTATTAAAAGATTTTTAAAAAAAAATAAAATAATATATAATAATATTCACCGAATGAACATGATATCATTACTATTATTCTTTTAATTTATGTAAGATTTGTATGTAGAACATTTTATGTTGTATGCGATTAGGAACATCTATATGATAGTCATTAATAGCTTTCCTTTAATAATATCATTTTCCTTTGGTTATTGTTGTTGTTGTTGTTGTTTTTAATTTTAATCTCTTTATTTGAATGATTCTATAGTTGCTTGATCTTGTCGGTAAATTTCTCTTCAACAACATCACATAAATCCATTAGATCAGTTAAACCTTTTTGTAGAGCCTCTACAGCTGTAATGTCACCGTAAGTTTGAATTCTGATATTTAATAAATTCTCAGATGGATGTGGTATAGAGTAACCACAGAATTCAACTTGTGGATTCTTCATTATTATATAACGAAGTGGATTACCTAATGTATGATCTTCTTCAAGAATTTGGAATGAAGCACTAGTGCCATCTTCAGAGGTAGCTTGAGGTAGGATTTTTATCTTTTCACGGTCAACTTGGTCTTCTTCATCTTCCTCTTCTTCATCTTCTTCCTGTTCAGCAATTGGTTGTTCTTCCTTAATGTGTTCAGATGTATTGATGGTTTCATCCTTTGTCATATCAACATCTTCGCCATCACTGGCGGTTCTCTTCAGTTCAACAGACATATTTGTAGTAGTAGTGGTAGTCGGAGATTGGTTGTTTATATCGATGATACTCGAAAGGAGTCTGTTTTGTATATGTATGTTCTTTTAACGAAGCTCATCTCAATAATAAAATTATTACATAATAATAAATTTTTCAGTATTATTGGTATATATTTTTTATTCTTATTGGAATTTCTTCATTCCCGGCCTCTCTAAGCGAGACAACGACAAAAAATTGCGAAGAAAATTAAAAGAAGAGCGGCCAAATTGAGAAAACGAAAAATTTATTTAAAATTTTATCTCAGAGGGTAATCGATGAGTTCGTGGAACGTGACAAAAGTATCTTTCCGAAGGTTTGGAAAGGTACTTCAAGTAACACTTATCTAACCGAAAGTCGATATTACTAGCAGTAGCTCTCAATTTAAGGATTTTATGATATTTAGTTAAAAAATTAAGCTGACAATATAAAAACTATATATTTGAGCAGAACCGTTCCAAACTTTATGTATGTGACCCCAATAAACATGGAGTCGGACCTCTATAATGCGATGTTAGAATGTGATATAGTTTCTTTCATTATTAAATAGAAAAGTTGAAGATCATTAAATAAAATTAGATAAATTAAATGAAGATAGGTTCCAAAAATTAAATACAACCCAAATGCTTTAGGTTGTCTATTGAAAATTGAATGTCTTGGGAATATACTTTAGATGTAAAACTAGGCTGTATCATTTGTATCATTAAAGAGAAATTGTACGGCTTCTTTGCAATGATAGTATCTCATATATATAACTACCGGGTAACTAAAAGCTAGTAGCGGTTACATTTTGTTAGTTATAAGACATCATATGGAAGAATAAAAAATTAGGCGCCGACGGGGTTTTCTTGGTACATATTCCCCTTCAATAAACAAGAAGTTATAGATTTATCTATAACTTTATTATATTGTTAATGATCACAACTGTCTTGTTAGTGTGTACTAAATGGGGCATCTAAAATACAAATCTATGGTTTTATTAAGAATTTTGGGTTTTTAGTTTGAGAAGGTGTATATTTTTAATAATTTCTTCCTAAAATACTAAGAACTGGACATTGGTTTTAACATCAGTGTTTGTATAGTGGTTCAGTATTGTTGTTATTCTACTTGAGTTGAAACATGTTCTATTTATTATTACTTTTGAAAAGAGAAGAGGGTTAATTATACTTCAGGCTATATCTAAATATATTTTATAGAGTTTCAGTGATGTGGAGAAGATTGAATTCACGCTCAAACCCTGAAACCCAGCCCTAATATTTTGCGGAGATAATACCTAGCAATATATGTAATATAATGGGAAAAACAGCATATCAAATTATACTATAAAATAATATTGATTTTGCTATTGGATACAGAGTAAAATGGTAAAGATAATGAAATCTTCAATAAAAGACTTATTCAGTGTGGGTGGTGCTGTGTTTGTTTTGCCTGTTTCTTTTATTATGTGGGATTACTGCGTGCATGATCTGCGTAGGAAATATAGTTGTACCCAACGACCTGTGTGCGTACATTTCTGGGGAAACATGCATGTACCCATACCGTTTGTTGAAATATTTCTGGAGGGAGTTAAATGAAGTCGCCTCGTATTATAATTAAGACATTCCAAATTGTAAAGAAAGATTCATAAATTCGAAGAAAGCCGGAAGGGACAATCAGGAAAATAATGTGTGGGATGAATCGCTTCTTAAAACATCGTGCAGAACAGGGATGAGGACAAAGAAACTCAGGAAAAGAAAAACTACTAAACTAGAAGAAGATGTAGTAGGAAGAAAAATAAAAAGTAAAAACAGTAAAAAATAAAAATAAAAAAGAAGAGAACAGAAAGAACTGAAAAAAAAAATAGTAGTCGCAATTAGTTAATACTGAAATTTTATTATTTGATCTCGAGTTTTCATTCATTGTTTAAAAGATTCCCTAAAGTTAGATCATAAGAAAAAAGAAAAGGATTAATACAAATAACAAAAGAAAAAGAAAAAGAAAAAAAGAAGGTATCTTCACTTGTAACATTTCGAACTGACAGATCACTAATAAGGTCAGATACTCAAGTTACCTAATAGACTCTCGATGACAGATCCTTCGTCGGCAGATATACTTGGAACAAATTCAAAGAATATTTTGGAAAATAAAGATGGAAGAATAACTTCTAATAAACTTAATAATAATGATTCTAATGATAACGAAGATCCTACTTTAAATAACGAAACACATCCGAACAATATTAATATCAACAATATAACAGGAGGTAACAACGGCTCAATAAACAATTTTATAATGGGAAACAATTCAAATCCAAATTCAAATTCTGGTACCAATCTTAATAACCTGGCGAATAGAAGAGATTCGAATCTGATATATCCTCCAGTTCAACGATCCAATCAAAGAAATGACTCTATTAATGCTATGTTTAATACATTTAACTTACCACGATTTTCAACCGATGCCTCTTTAACTCCATTCTTAAATATTGCAGATAATGGGAATGGGAATGTACAAATGACAAATAATGAACATGGTTTACCTATTAATGATTCAACAAAAAGACGATCACAAGATCTTTCTCAAATTGCAAGAGGTTATTCTATTGTTAATAATAACATGTGGACACCACCAATATCACAACATAATATACCACATATTTCAAATCCTTTACAAATAAAAATTGCTGCAAATCATGTCGATCCATTAGATGTAAATAGTGCACCAAAATTTAAACCGTTATCATTTTCTGCTGGGAAGTTGAATGCTGTCAATAATGAAAAGAATAGAACTGATTCAATGTCAATTCCACCATCAAATAGAGGATCGACAGCATTTCCAATGGATAGTTCGGATATGGATATATTACATGGACAAAATAACAAGAGAGGTTCTGTTTCGATTAATATGAAACCACCGACGATTCTTCCTGCAACAAATGGTAGTAATAGTGGTTCGACAGTTCCCCAAAAATTTCAAAATCAGAATTTTATTAGAACTCAAAACAATAGTAATATTAATAATAACATTGGTAATAATATTGCATCAGTTAATAATAATATCAATTCTAATTTAGGGTTGGATTCATTTTTTACTGGTAGCAATTCAAGAAAAAATTCCTTGAAAATTGGTACTGACGATTTTGATTTTGATTTGAGGAGACGAAATTCCTCGATAAAATTGTTGTTAGATCCTAACAATCAACCAGTTAGCTCCCCCTTATCAAATCAAATGGTTCAACACAATGGTCAAATGACTAGAGATATCCAAAAAAACCCATTTCCTGCTGATGTTTCAACACTTCCTTCGAGTCTATCAAGATTTTCTTCGATGATGAATTTTATAGGAAATGAACAACCTGGCCCAAATGGTATTCCTATTAACAGGGATGTTACCGTTAATAATCCAAATATGATGTCTCAGGTACAGTCAATAGGTATGATAAACGGTATTCCAGCTTCTGGAGATGTCATGAAGCAAGAACAACTAGTCGGAAATTTGGGTCCTGATATTAGTGGCACAAATTTAAAAAGTACGAAGAAAAGAGCGTCTAAAACTAATAAGACAAAGAAACAACCAAAGAAGAAGAAACAGAAATCGCTTACACATATTAATGATACGTTACAACCTGTAGATATGTCTGGGGGGAATGAAAATAAAAAGACTAAAAGAAAAGGAAATGAAAAGAAAATTGATAAAAAATCCTCTTTTGAGGATGTATTGAAGAAAATTACAAAAAATCATGGTATAGATAAAAGTGTTGCTGAAGAAAACTTATTAAAGGAAAATGAAAAGAAGGCCAGAGGTTTGTTAGGAGTAACAAAAATTGATGAATTGATGTTAATGATTGATGCAAGAAAGAAAGGTGTTACGGAGAAAGTCGAGACAACAAAAGACGGGAAATTGGTATTAGGTTCAAACTCCGATATTTTACCACCAAGTAATGAGATTGTTGGAGGTGTAGAAAAACCTGTAGGTTCGCATGGTGTAAAACAACACGAATGTAAGATTTGTCATAGATTTTTCACTCAGTTAACTCATTTAGAGGTTCATATCAGATCTCATATTGGTTATAAACCATTTGAATGTCAATATTGTAAGAAGAGGTTTACTCAAGGTGGTAATTTAAGAACACATTTAAGACTTCATACAGGTGAAAAGCCATATGAATGTGAAATTTGTAACAAAAGATTTTCAAGAAAAGGTAACCTTGCAGCACATGTATTGACGCATCAAAAATTGAGACCATTTGTTTGTCGGCTAGATAATTGTTACAAGACATTCACCCAGTTAGGTAATATGAAGGCTCATCAAAATAGGTTTCATTTATCTGCGTTAAGTAAATTAACTGAAAGATTGGCTAAACTAGATCCCAATGAGAGTATTGCTCCAGAAGAGAGAGAAATGTTGGAATATTTTGCCTCGTTATATAAAAACTCTAATAAAGGTATCAAGGGTAGGGGAAGAGACAAATCCAGTTCTTCAAGTCCAATTAAAGAAAAGGAAACTACAATAATAGATGAAAAGCCTATTAGTTCCAGTATATCTCCAGAGTATCGTCTATACCAGGCAAACCCTGTTGATCAGCAACAGCAACAGCAACAGCAACAGCAATCATTGATGACCAATAGAATGCCTTATGAGCATGGTTTGCAAAACAATATACCTGGATCTATTAATATGGATTTTACGAATCACGTAGTAAATGTGTCGGATCCTCAGATCTCAGGAAGTTCAAACATAAGAGGCTTACCAATGGAACCAAACTTTCTCCCAAATGATCATCCAAATGGACAGCTTTTAGATGAAAATGGAGTTGATTTTAAATTTGTCAATTACAAAAAATAGTTCCAAAATATGATAGACACAGAAGAGATTTGTAGATATGTAATATTTTATGTGCTCTTTTTAATATATAAGAAAAGAATGATGTTGTTGTTTTTTACATTTTTACAACTTCGATATGCCCTGGATGCAATATAGATGAGTTTGTATTGTCCCGTAATAGACAAAGCTTGACAGCTCTAATATAGACTGCTTGGTGAGATATTTTTTTTTTTGGCCTTCACCGGAAGATCTAATTATGGTAGATTTGCTATAAAAAAATAAAGGGGATATTTCGGTGATATAAGGGAATATAATTATGCCAAAGATATAAGGATAATAGATGGCGATAAAATACATTCTCAGTTAGTATACCTTTGAGTAGTGGATATTGTATGATTACAAAAGGAAAAATAGTCACTGGTTTATTGCAATTTATATCATTTCAATATGGCAGACCCAGGCGAGGAACCAGCCCAACTATCTTCCAACATTCAGAATGAACATTCAACACAACAAGCATCCCATGTTCGACAAGAACCACCTATACAGCAATCTGATTCCTCGGATAGCGATGTCGAAAATATTCAACAATCGCATAGAAATATTGGAGGTACATCAGGAGAACGTGATCCTTTATTGGCCAAGAAAAAGAAGAAGACAAAGGGAAGAAACAGGTTATTACATCCTGAAGATTATGAAACCATCGAAAATGCACCTCCTGAAGATGACGAATATTTAGATGCAGAATTTTATGCTAACAATGGTAGATTTCGGGTACATAAGAATTACATCGTATTTTTAAGTAATTGGAAGGCCATATTAAACGTAGTTTTGCTAGTCAATACGCTACTGTTGGTTATAATGTTTGTCTCCGAATTTTTTGTCGAAATTTTGCCTACATCCAGGCTTGCTAATTTTAACGATTTTATTTTGATATTGATATCATTAATTGGGAATTGTTTTAATCTTTGGTTTAACAAAATTGGTCTGTTTTCACCTTTTGATCTACATCTAAATGTTGCATTGACCATTTTACCATTATTAAACCTATTAATTATTTTTATCGTAAAGTATACAAGAGAAAGAATTAATATTATTTCAATTGTAATTCATTTATGGACTTCGTTGACATTTTCTCTAGGTATTTTCCAAGCTTACAATTTAAGAAGGTACATTAGAAATTTGTCTCCACCCACAGCTCAGAACAAACATACAATGACAGAATGGATAGAAATAGCATTCCGGAATATAGTAAAGTTTATCTCTCTAATTTTACTTTTATTGTTGCTGTTTACTACTTTTTTGCATTCGATTGATCTGAGTAATGCTTTGAGAAATGTAGGCAAAGATGAAAGTATGTTCGTCTGGACCGGCCAAACACATTCCAAGAAGCTACATATTACATGTCATGGCCTAGATTTCAACTCCTCTTCAGTTTCTGATAGTTTATCCCACCAACCTATTGTCTTATACGAGCATGGTGGTGAAGACACTTCTTACACATCTGGTACATGGATAGAGGAATTGTATAATCTCGGAAAGATAGAACGTTATTGTGTTTATGACAGATTTGGGTTTGGATTAAGTGACTCTGTTAGTGCTCCTGCATCTTTGAAGAAATCTGCAGAAGCTTTAAGATTCGCATTAGTAGAAGAATTACAATTAAAAGATAAGTTTTTGGTGGTTGGTTACGACTATGGAGCTTTGAACGCAAGGGTATTTGCTGCTAATAATAGGGATATTTGCTCTGGTTTAATGTTAGTTGAAGGATGGAATGAAGAACTTTTATTAAAACATTATCTGAGGAGAATATTCCCTGGTGATGGTGATGATCAGGATCCTAGAAACCCAGACACTGGTAGTAATAAAGGAGATCGTATCGATTATAGGGTTCCTGAAAAGGAAATTGGAAAGAGATATACTATTCAAACTTGGTTATATGGAATTTGGTCCGCATTTGGACTGAATCTTCATACATCGTGGTTTGTATCACATCATGGATCTATGAGTAGAATATTTGGAAGCGATATGGTAGAAGAAGGGGGATTTATTAGGAACAAAGTGCTTGAATCCTTATCTAGTTCCTTAATAAGTTATAATGACATTTTAGCTTCTAACCTGAAACTTCAAGATATAAAATTGAGTATTGTCAGTTCCAAACAATTTATTAAAATATCACCTATATGGGGTAACTGGCAACGCCAGCTAACAAAGCTCTCCAAAAAGACAGTAGAATGGCGGATTATTGAAGGTACTCATCAATTTTTCAAAAATGGAAACGGTGTTGAGCAGGCTCAGGATGTATTGTTAAGATTGATCAATGAATAAATATTGTAATTCGTTAGTTTTCGTTTTAAGTAGCATATATCAAAAATAGGAATGTGTATGTATAATATTCATGTTTAACGTTAGATATTATCAATGTTTATAGTAATATTGCAGGTGACAATATGTCCGGCGAATATGAAAGAATATCATTTTTAACGTTTTGTTTACTAAAATAACATTTTGCGTCATCGTCAAAGGGAGGACAAATAGATAATTGGTTCTTAATTATCCATTGATTACAAACCAAGGAAACGGCTAAAATATTGGAAGCCGGCTTTATATAATTTCTCAAATCTTACTATCCATAAAATATCATCTGTATAGCCTAGTTAAGTCATATATACAATGAATTAATTTACCTAAAAAGTGAGAACTATTTATCATTAAAGGACGGTACTGCCAAATTTCATGATCCCATAGTACTCACTACATCTGGTAAAACAAGTGAGGATACCAAATTATGACAGTTTTTTCCCTTAAAACTTTCTCATATAAAAAAAAATGACAGAACAAACAAATATATAGTTTTAGACTACTTTACAATATACTGAGAATGGAGAACAAAATATCAAAAAATTGAAATAAACTTTTAATAATGACTTACAATATAGATAGATTTAAATATGTATATGAATATTTTAATGCGGCAAAATAATAAAACCTAAGGAGAAGAAACGAGCAAGAAACGAATTTGACTCGAGTCACATCACATTATCAGTCAAGGGACTATGTGGATGTCCTGCACCCTGTACTGGAGTATTTTTACCACTAGAAACCAATGGTGATGTTGTTTGAATTTCTAAATTATCCATTGAAGCTTCCAAATCTGTAGTGGCTCTACAGTTTGGACAAATAAATTGTGGATAATTAGATAATAATAATCTTCTAATGCAATTGAAATGCCACGTATGGCTACATGGTGAAATAAATATACCTTGACAAGGATCTAGTTCCTCTAAACATATTGAACATGATTCCAAGGCATTAGCATCATTTGATAATAAATTCATTGTATTTAACGTATGCAATTTTTCAAGACCCATTTTTTTATAATTTCTTGATTTAATTTTCCATGATAAATTTAATTCGACTTTCACTTTAACACAACGGAATTTTTGATTTCTACCACCATTATAATCCATCCCTAATTGAATTACGTCACCGTCATGCAATAAATGATCACCACCATCCATCAAAGTATCATTATCTTTATCATTTGAAGAACAAATACGTTTATGATTTAAAAATGTTCCACTCGAAGAATTAAAATCCTTGATATACCATTGGCCATTTCTATCGACTTTCACACAACCATGCAATCTTGATACGACATTAGATTTAAATAGAATTGGTTTAAAATATTCTTTCAATTTCAAATCGTTATAATTATGCATTGAAGCAAAACTATTCATATATCTAGCAATAACCAATTGTGATTCAGGCCCTGCTGTTCTAATAATTGGATCAAAATATAAGCCTTGTGACCTTACAAAATCAGCTTGTTCTTGTTCATCAATAGATGGATCAATAAATGGAGTCAATCTAATGGAATATAGACCATCTACAGTCTTAATGTTGTTTTTACAATGTGGATGTTCATGTGGAGGTTGTTCATCTGGTGCGATATTCCATGCAACTGGAGGATATATGCTTGCAATAGTTTCTGAATGAGCATTGACAAAATGGAAAGTAGAAAAATCAGCATGTTTACTATCTGAATTATTTCTTGTTAAAGTGAAATCTGTGACAGTTTGATCCTTTGCGACAGATTTCAATGGTAAAAAAATTGGTAAATGATATTCTTCTGGTAATTTAAAAGGTTCTCTTCTCATTGAAGGCAATTCTGAATTTATACTTGTAGTATAATTAGAATATGATCCAAAAGGATTTGATGAAGGTGATATCGATACTGAATTAGAAACCGATGTACTAAAGTTACAACCATTATTAATGTTATTCAACGATGCTAGATATTGTACTTGAGAAGGTTCTAATACAGCAGGAATAGGATATTTAGGATCATTACTTCGACCTAAATTATTATTAATGTTGTCGATATCGTCATTATTAAAATCTCTTGGCGTAGCAGTTGAAATCATTTTATTAGAAACGTTTCTTGAATTTGAATTTGATGATGAAAAATTTAATGAACCGAATAAAGATGAGATTCCAAAACTATTTTTCCTAGATCTAGATGTATTATTAGTATTAGTATTATTAACAGAACTATTACTTGAACGATAACTGTTAATAGAAAATGAACTATATCGTCTCTGTGGAGTTATTTCTGTAGCAGGCATCTTGAGAACAAAAATAAATAGATTCTAGTAAAAAATTTCTTTATATATAAAGATGATAAAACCAAAGTCCAGTCGGAGCTTCCCTTAAAAAATTTTTTTTTTCTTCACTAAAATTGAATCTCTTAGTGATGGCACTGAAAAATTGCTGCAATCCTTGTTTTTATTTTCCAATGAAGTTACCTAATACGTCTAAATGACTATAAAACTTAACTTTGTTCTTCTCGCTTCGTCTTGTTCTTCTCTCTTTTTCAGTTGTTCCGAATTGAGGGGAGCCAAAGGGAGATAAACAGGGGAGAGGGAGGAACTCAGGAGGGGAGGTGAAAGCGTTGCACAGTAAAGTATAAATACAAATTTATACGGAGATAAGCAGATATACAGAGCAGAAAATGCAATAAATAGATAGATAGAAAGATAATTATCTATTGAGGTTATAATAATAATGGATTTAGGCTTAATGTAATGCAAATAAAAATGATTCCTGTATTTCTCGGTCTTCTTGTTAATTTAGAGATGAGATAGATTTTTATGCAAACTGTGGTGATGATTTATTGTTTTCTTTCGCACCAATAATAATGTTATATTTTTAATATATTATATTATTGAATGAGCTGAGTAAAAATAAATATGTTTATTAATTTATTGAATGATGGGAAAACACCAAAAAATAGTAAAGTGAGGTCGAAATAATTAATATTTCAAATAAAATTGTTCACTATAAATTAAATTTTTGATATTCAATAGATCCTGTTCACTTATATATGAAATATCTAAATATTAACCAGTTTAATAACGAAGTTCTTCGCTCTTTTGATCATACAATAGAGATGTATATAATGAACTTAATTCCCATTCTGTATACATACCATCTATCTAGTTTACAAAGTGGGATGGAGAATACCGTTCCGAGACTTAATTAACTGTTATGATCTATATAATATCCATTTTCTCTTTCACCTTAAAATATGTTCTATAATTAACGGCCCGCTGTTCTCCGGTGCTATAACTGCAGAAAACGTATTCTCGATGTTCTGACGGTAGAAAGACGGGCGGGTTGCTAGCTCGCTTTTGCCGCTTCAATTGCGGGTGAGAATGGCGGGGGTGAGAGGAGAAGAAGCAGGAGCACTCTTTTTGTTGTTGGACAAAGCGGGTTTCTTTCACGGTATCAATCTCTCCATCAATCGATCAATCAAACTATCACTATGGTATATTTCTTTCTGTAGATTGTTTGAGTTGTGGAGTAAGGTAGCTTATACGGTATGATAATAGTGAACTTGATGGTACCTGTGATGCACATCTGTGGGGGATTGCATTGCGGGGCGATATTTTAATGGTAACAGAATAGAATAGAATAGACTCTATCATCACACGTTCTCTCTCTTATTGGTTGTTTGGTTGTTTTCCTCGAAGACAACAGATATCGGGGTTTTAAAGGTATCAGGTCCGAAGTTTTTGATTGGATGCCTGCATTATAAATTTTTGATCTTAATTGATTTTAGTGAATATTATTTTATGTTATAGTTAGTGTGCTATGTATTTTTTAATTTAACATTTATAATTATTTAATATCTAGTGATGGATAAAAAAAAAGAAGTAGGACAGAAGAATGACAGCAGCTGATTGTAATGTGAGAAAAATTTTTTTTTTTTGATGTTTTTTTTTTAATTAGAGTTTACTTAAGAATTCTTGTTCGTGAAAATCTATTGTGGGAGATTCCGTAGCCAATAACTCATCGTATAATAGTACAGTTAAAAATTCATTGGTTTGTGAAGATGTAATATCTTTAATCAATATTTTTGCAACTGTATAAAACACCGAATTATTATCATATTGTTTATATAACCGATCGGCTTCATTTTTAATTAATGTTAAAACCATTGATTTTGTAATAATTTTAGAACTATTACCATTGTGAACTAGTCGCATTCCATGCTTAATCCATTGATATAGTTGACATCTAGATACTTCTGCCGTGGCTGCATCTTCCATTAAATTATCTATAGGAACGCAACCATTGCCTTGTAACCAGGATCCCATGTATAATAATGCTACTTTAACAGAATATTCAATGTTTTCTTGAGTGATGTCAATTTGTGATACCGTTGGTAATAGTAACGTTTGATAATTAGTATAGTCAATAGATGGAACTTTGTATAATTGATTCTTAGTACCCATAGAATGGAACACCTTATTACATATTGTAGCAAGCGAAGGATGTGCAATCCATGAACCATCATGCCCCTTATTCAATTCACGTTGTTTATCCTTTATCACTTTAGTCATAACTATATTATTTTTAACTTGATTGTCTTTAATTGGAATTTGTGCAGCCATTCCTCCCATAGCATGTACTCCACGTCTATGACATGTATTAATCAATAAAGAAACATAAGCATCCATGAATGGTGTCTCCATAGTGAGTTGTTCACGACTGGGTAAGACATATTCTTTATGTGACATTAATCTTTTAATGGTAGAGAAAAGATAATCCCATCTACCACAATTTAATCCACTAGAATGTTGTCTTAATTGAAAAATTATTTCCTCCATTTGAAATGCTGCTGGTAACGTTTCAATTAGTACAGTGGCACGGATGGTACCTCTAGGAATATTTAAACAATCTTGAGAGACATTAAATATATCATTCCATAATTTGGCTTCATGATGATGTTCCATTTTAGGTAAATAAAAATATGGACCTTTTCCTCTTCTAATCAATTCATCACAATTGTGAAAGAAATAAAGACCGAAATCAAAAATGGAGGCACTGATTGGTTCATCATCGATATACAAATGTTTTTCTTCCATATGCCATCCACGAGGTCTCATAATAATGGTTGGTGATTCAACAAAAGTTTTCTTCATTGAATAAATTTTCCCAGTGTCATCATTAGTAAAATCGACTTGTTCTCTAATTGTATCATATAGATTAATCTGGCCATCAATTATATTAGACCATGTTGGTGATAATGAATCCTCAAAATCAGTCATATATGTATCGACTTCACTATTTAAGGCATTTATGACCATATTTCTAACCGGTGGACCTGTGATCTCTGTATGTCTTTGAATCAGTCCAGGAGCCAAAACTTGAGGACCTGACCAAGTAGGGTTATTTCTAATTATAGCAGTCTCTGGTAAAAACCCAAATTGATAACTCTTGTCATTTATTTTATTTTGTAAAAAAGAACGGTTTTCCAATAGTTTTGATCGTTGATCATTAAATTTTCGATGGAGTAATACTATAAACCTCAAAGCATCTTGTGTGAGAATATCTTTATATGTGGTGGATACGTTTGATTGACCTACATAACTTTTGGGAATGCATAATGTCACATTCTCCAAAGATTTTGGGTTCATCATTTTTTATTTTATTGATTAGTTGGACACAAACGATAATGAGCAACAAAAATATCTTTAGAAACAGAAAAATATCTTTCCATAAATTTTTATTATACCTAATTCTTATTAATGTATTTATACCCATTCAATTAACGTTCACTTTATTCTATTTTTTGTATTATAGCAATATAGTTTTACCCCAATGTTCCAAAGAGAGGCGGTTACGTTAAGCGCCTCTCGGTATGCTTAATATTAAAGCCGGTTCAAAACTAAGGGTAAAGACATACTTTTACAAAGGATTAACTCCTTTCTATTACAATTCAAAAATAAAAACGATCAAAGAAAGAAAGAAAGCTCAAATGGTGACGTTTGAAATTGAATAAGAAAATTTCTTCAAGTGATAAGAAAGAGTTTACTGATTCCACACTCCATTGGTAACTAAATCTCCTACTTAAACGAACGATAAGGAGAGTCTCTAAGATGGGCAAATAATCTTTTTTTTAAATTTTTTTTTACATTATACATTATTATAAATCTATAGAACAGTACTTGTATTGAGGGCACCAAACCTATCAATTGCTTACACGTACTTGTATGGGTTCAAGATAGCGTTTGGATCATAATGCTTCTTGATTTCCTTCATGAATCTAATTTCGATTTCACTTCTAGAGTAATGTAAATGGCCGTGCTTGTGGAAACCAATACCGTGCTCAGCACTGATAGAACCCTTCTTGGATTGAATGTATTCGTAAACGAATGGTTCCAATAAATCTTCGATTTGCTTAGTGAATTCTCTAACGGCAATATTCAAATGAATGTTACCATCACCGACATGACCGTAACCGACAGAAGCAACAATTGGCTTTGGAGCATCACCGATCAAACCAGCAGCGTTTAATCTCTTGGTGACAGCATCGGAGACAGAGTATAAGTCCTTCAACTTTAGGGACATATCGTATTTGTACATACCACCGTAGGAGTTACAAGCAGGTGGAACAGATTTTCTCCAAGTCCAGATCTTGTTATATTCGTCAATGTCAGCAGCCATGTGAGATTCAGAGATCAATTTTTCTTCAAGGGCACTCTTAATGAAAGCACTCAATTTTTCTTGATCATGTTGTTGGTTAGAACCAGAAGTTTCAATCAAGACATAGAATGGATGTTGTTTCTTCAATAAGAATGGTTCATCTTTCAAGTATTCAATGGTACATTTAATGGAACCATTATCCATGAATTCAAAAGCAGATAAGATTTCAGAAAGTTCCTTCTTAGCCTTAACAAACAAATCTTGAACAATATCGAAACTCTCCAGACCAATGAAAGTATTGTTTAGGGCCTTTGGCTTTGGAGCAGCTAGGATAGAGACACCGGTAATGACACCAATGGTACCTTCAGCACCAATAAACAATTGTTTCAAATCGTAACCGGTGTTATCCTTTCTCAAAGCATCAATGTTACTAATAATTTCACCATTTGGTAAGACGACCTCTAGACCAAGAACGTTACCGTGTAAAGAACCGTATCTTAACAGATTTAGACCACCGGCGTTAGTAGAGACAACACCACCGACTTGACAAGCGTTTCTAGATGGCAAATCCAATGGGAAAATGTGGTCGTTATCGCTTAAGAATTGATGAGCATCACGCATGACAACACCAGCATCACATTTGAAAGCACCAGAGACTGGGTCGAATTCTCTAACCTTGTTCATTTGTCTTAGAGACAAAATGATTTCGTCGAACACTGGGACAGAGGCACCGACCAAATCGGTGTTACCACCTTGTGGGACAACAGCCAATTTATGTTCGTTACAATATTTCATAATTTTAGAGACCTTTTCGGTAGATTTTGGTAGAAGAACCAAATTCGATTGACCTCTGTATTTGTTCATCCAATCCTGGTTGTAAGTGACTAAGTCATCACCGTTAGCCTCGATGATTTCATCGTCATCTAAGATAGAATGGAAGAATTTCAAATCTTCATCGTTTAAGACTTTATAGTCTGGATTTCTGTGAACCTTTGGATAGGCTTCAGCAGTTAATTGAGCAGCAATGGCGACCATTTTCTAAATTGTATTATATATATGTATATATAGATGCGTGTGTTGATATAGCTTCAAATCTATATAAGAAAAAAGATAATGAATCTAATGGTTACAAGGTAATAATGATTACGAAAGACATTCAAAGTAAAAAATAAAAAAAAGAAAATTCCGAAATTATGTAAACTTTCTACAGAAGTATATATATATAAAAGACAAAAACCGGAATCAAGAACGAAAGATTTCAAGAGTTAACTAAATAGACAAAACAGAGTAAATTAAATATTAACATGACATCGACTCTATTCGAGATAAAAAAGATGCCTTTTACAACCCAAACTACTCAAGTTACAAACTAAAAATGATATTCTTCCCTTAAAAAGAACAACAAAAGCAATACAGCTGGTCCTGTTTTCTCTCTTCGTAACTCAACAGCTGTCATAATACAGGATTATCAAGACAAAATAATGATGGTGATGACGATTTACTACGTAGATGAAATATTATTTTCCTAATTTCGAAATTTCTTCATGCACTTCGTTACTTAATCTCAATGTAATATATAAATTTTGATCACGCACAATTTTATTATTTCATTTTCGGCGTTCGCATATTGGAAGTCTGTCCACGTCCACCGCGTATTGTAGTAGTTGTTATTAAAGGGACAAACAAAAAAATAAGAAGAGGAAACTGATTGTATTTTTAATGCGCGCGTGGGAGTGCATCGTGAAAGCGACAGAGACTGAAAACTGTGGAACTATGACAAGTGAAAAATAAAAAGAAAGAAAGAGAGAGAGAGAGAGAGAGAACTGATCGTACCGACATCCGGATGAGACTCCTATAATTTGAATCTAACGTGGCTGTAGAATATGAAGTAAGAAAGAATTTATATTAAATTTATTTTACCAGATTTTGTCAGAGGTTGGTTGGTAATAGCGTGGGATAGCTACCACTTGATAAACAATAATGCAATATCTCTCTCTCATCTCTTCTCGGGGTTAATTGTTCTTACTTAATGTTACGTATTCAGTTTTGCGTGGGATTTTTCTCTCTTAAAATATTTCATATGTGTGCCTAGTCTCGACTGGCATGAACACAGCGATATCGCTTATATAACTTCATCAACTTTACAAGTTATTATTATAATTATCAAAATAAATCTCAATTCCGAGTCAAAACAACAACAACAACAACAACAAAATAAAGTGAAATATTGAAATATGATCTGCTTCAATTTTACCCATATAAAGATTAATAGGCTATACATATAATTTACGTTTTTATTATTTGCGTCCAATTAAGGGTAATTTTTCAAGCATATTTTTCAAATTGATTGCATCCAAAAGTAAATATTCTACAATAGTAATACCAACAACATCTATATGCTCATTGACTAAATTCGTGAAACTTATTATATCCGAAATATTCAATTTACCTTGTGCAATACCATCAAATGAACTCTTGTCTATATCAGGACGACTAAAATATACAGAATGGAAAAATACTTCATTTAAGACATCTAAATCAATAGGAATGGTCAAATGTTTAATATTTTCTCTTTGAATCCAATCAATAATCATTTGTGATACTGTTTGTACTTATCTTAGAGAACAGGTTTGAACACCAAAGTTTTCAATACTATCCCTTTCAGATTCAAGTAGACTATGAATCCCTGCAATCATGATTTTAGAACAGGGAATCTTGTATGGTACTTCACTGACAAATTCTTTATCACCATGCCCCATCAATGAAGCAACTGGGTATGCATGAGAATGATTGAATTGACCTGGCATTGGAATGTCAGGATGTGTATCTAACCATAATACACCAAATCCATCTTTATAAGTTTCAGCTAAATAACTGAACGAAGGCAATGATGCAACACAATCACCACCTAATGTAATTATTTTCTTGAGATTGTATTGCTTGATTTGTGTCTTTGCCTCTCTGATCGTTCTTAATACAGAGGATTTGTTAGAGATACCATTTTCGTCGGTATGTTCAGATGATGTTGGCGCAGTATTGATACGGACAACTGGAATATCTGTAGTGGGTGCTAACCATTCTAATAATTGTGCCCCAAATTGATATTCCTTCAAACAACCACCTTGCTAATCTGGTATGACTATCCTAATCATGTCAGTGTTAGTAATTGTAGACATTTATTATTATTATTATTGTTATTATTATTATTATCCTTGTTATTTCCTGTTAATCGCTAAATGCTTGTTTTCCTACCTTATCTCCTTATATACATGTATAGATGGTTGAATGTATGGCAATTACAACTTCTAATTTTTGAATTATTCCTTATATATTCACAATTTTACTTAAAAAAGCGATCATCTTTTAAACGTAACAAGGAAATGTTCAAAATTTATGTGTTTGGCTCTTATGTCATCTTTTTCAATATGTTACTCTTTTTCGTACAATCATAAAACGAGTTGTTCCGCTTTTATCCGAACCGAACCGAGAAAACAGAAATACATTAATATATATATATATAAATTTACATATATTTATTATCATGTTCAACAATGAGAAAGAGTAGCCATTGCATATATTTCAATGTTATCATCACCTTGAAATTGAATATTGTATTACTATATTAATGATATTATGTACTATAAATAAAATTTTGCCATGAAAAATACTAAAGTCATTGTAGTTATCATAGCAAATAACCTGACGATTTTATTAGTCGGAGATCCTTTATTTGAATCATGGCAATATATATTATGACCTTTAAGGTTATTCCCATTCTTGTGATCTCTATTGATATGACTTTTTTTTAATTCCACTGGCATCTTGATTTAAAACTTTTTCAATCTGTAAAACAATTTTCTTTATATATAAGTATCAACTGTGTTGGGTTGTGCTTAGATTAACATATCATTTATGAATACTAAATGCTCTCCAAACCGCACCAAATCGAAAATAAAATGAAATTACAAATATTCAAGAGATGGATTTTAAAATTGTTTATACTTATACATTTACCATTTTATAAATGTAGCTATGCCTCTGTTTCAAGTAAAAAATAAACAATAACAAAACACGAAAATGACAATCAATATATGATTCAAACGAATGATATATTTACCATACGCACACGTACATTCAAATAGATTTTAAGTACCCCTCCCTCTTCCTTCTCTTATTACGAATAAGAATAATAACAATAGATCATAATACTAAGGATGTTGCGTAAATAACGGGATTTCACTTTTTGGAATTAAGACCGGAGATGGATCGACATTCAGAATAAAATAAATGAGACAATTTAATTATATATACATCTGTCTATTGACAATAGCACCCCATACTGAAATTTCCAGTGAGCTATTACATTAAAATTAAATATAAATTAAAGACAACATCAGCCAGCAACAGCACAATAAATTCCAGAAGAAGAAAAGAAGAACAACAATAATTCAATCAATATTCTATTCAGTAATTCAATCATTCACCACATGAGGTAATACAAAGAAAGCATTATTCAATGTTAACATGAAAAGCCCTTCCTTCCTTTATTATGTATGCACTCTATTCATTGAATATGTTTCGTGGTTAGAAATTCCATTTTAGTGCGGATGTTTCTTAGTCCAATTATAACATCACTAACAACGAACACAATCAACAAACGAAAAATATTTTCATTTTACGGGTGAAAACCAAAAAAATATTATTATATTGAAGCTTTGCTAGTAAAATGACTAACTTTGAAATTCTTCCAGTATACTACATACATAGGTACACGGTGCAGAACGAACAGAAGTAAACAAAAAGCAAAACAACAAAGAACCCTGGAAATCTTAATTATTTAACTACTATTTACCAAATTAGTGACACATTTCATTTTATCAATTACCCTTAATTAACAGATTTATTATTATTATTATTATCATAATATCATTTTCATTCGTTATATTTTTTAAATCTAGGTTAATAATATATTAGTATAGTCTCCATTGTTTGATTTCGAGAAATATACATAGCACAGAATATCTTTTTGTTATATTAATTTCCTTTTTTTTCTAAAGTGAATTGTATTTCCTAGCATTATAGTCATATCTACTATATTTTTTTTTTTCTTCCCTTCTCATTTTATTATTTATTCTTTTATTTTATTGGTTTTACCTTTTTTTAATACCCATCAAGATGTCGACTACCACCGCAACAGATGATGGTAACAACATTAACACTGACGGTACAGTACAAATGGTAAAGCCACAAACATTACATTCTCACGAATTATTTCTTGTAAAACATACGGTACCATTAGCTGGTCAAAGTGAATTATTGCAAGGTCCATTGAATCAATTCCCTCAAAAGACAATTGTTTTACCACCGGATAGTTTTAATAAACAAATGATTGAAAAGGATAAAGTACTGGAATACCCATTATCTCAACGAGATCCCGTTGGTGAACGGAAAATATCGGTGTTTGGTCAATTATTAAATGGTTCAAAGTACCTATTTAATACTTTCAGCCTGTCGAGAATTGGTCAAACTCATTTATTGTTAGTTAAAGATTTAATGCAAGCTTTACAATATGAATTGAGTATGCCAGATTTTCTAATGCAATACGACATGTTGTTAACTCATATTCCTACCGTTGAAGATATCAAATTCTTAACAGATTATAAAATTATACAAGGAAACCCTAGAGCTATCGAAGAAAGAGAAAGTTATAAATTTATTACATGTAAAACTGCATTCGTCATATTTGGTGCATCAATTGTGGCGTCTGGTCATCGATTAGCGGATGATTATTGGGAAACTATTGGGAAACAACAAGGTTTCACTCAACATCATAGAGTACACAAATTACCACAACGACTGATTAAGTTAGTGTATCGATTAAAACCATCATTGAATGATTCAATGATTTCCAGGATTGAAAAGGAAGATCATATTATTCCTACAAAGGAAGAGATGGAATTATCAAAGGAACCTATATCACTTGTGTCGCCATATCCAACAGTGACAGAACAACCATCTAAGGAAATTAAAGATGAATATTTACTACAGTTTAGTAAAGGTGAACACATCATGACTGTGATGCCAGGTCAAAGTATTAATGATGCAATGGAATTAACTGCACAATTTAAAGTACCTAAATACCATAGTAAAAATTCTTTCTTACAAGCTACTCAATCTAAATCGTTAGATATCCCTATTGGCATATCATTGGAAGAGATAAATAACAGCAATAATTTGGACGCAAGTATGGGTTTAATGTCATCGATGACTAGTTTTTCGAATTCGGTCAAAGGTGCTGCGGCAGGTAGAGCCAATAGCAATATTAATTTGAATAATATTAATAGTTACTCTGATAATATCGAATCCGAAACCACTACTGCTGCAGCAAGTCCTAATTTTATGTCATCGAAACCAATGAGCAGGATGTTAAGTAACATTTTGGATAATAGATCTAAGAAAAATGACGATAATAGTGAATCCCCAGCAACACCGACAACTACAACAACACATTCAAAAACAAACTCGATTTTAAATATTAATGGTTGGAAGTTTGAAACTTTACCAATTAGGGAAAATGCAATACAAATGATGAATGCTGTTGATGATACACATACTTATAGAGGGTTACCAATTTATCAAAGAGATAGTCTGTTAGTGAAATTAAATACTTTGACCCCAAATCAAATTAAGGAAGTGGAATATTTGCATGATTCATTATTTTTCAACACTGGTATTCAAAGAATGCGTGCTATGAGAAAGAAGAAATGGGGGAAATATTGGCAATATAAAACTGGTATACCAATTGGATTAAAAGCTAATCAAGTTAAACAATTACAAACTAAAACTTTGAGTGATATGCTGGCCGTCACAGATACTCAGGAAATTTTCAATGAAGAGACCAATACAGATGAATTCCATACAACAAGGAGAGTACCTAATGGGAATTTCCTTGGATTTGCAAATATTAAGACAAGGAAACCACCTTATGCTAACATTCCACCTGAAGTGTTAGAACAAATGAGAGTTAATGGTAATGTTGGCCAGCACGTTGTCCAGACTAATACGATTGCAGATAATGATGTATTGAATGATAAGAGAAACGATATGGAACAAGCCATCAAGAATGAAAAAAAGTCATATAAGTAAAAAATTAAAAATAGTATGTACTTATTTAAATGACGATAGTTCTAAATTGTCCACAATATTTTTTAGAGCTGATTGTAAAATTAAACATAATCATTCTTCAAGTCTTTACCAAATGATGTATTATACATAATGTTTTCTTGTATTTAGTGTTTTATACACACAACGCAAACATATACATAAAGAAACATGCAGTTTATTATCAAATGAACACATTAGCTGTTATTCAAAGCAGTTTTGTCTTTGTTAATTCATTCCTTATTTGGAAAGTGTAATAGGCAAGGACCACAATCAAGACAGCGAAAGGCAATAACCATACTGCCAATTTTTTCAAAATTTCATCACTTGACACACTATTACTTTGCAAAGATTGTTCCTTTTGATTAACTTCTCTTACCTTCTCTCTTTCTTGAAATAATTTTTCTAATTTTTCATTTACTGAAAAGAATTGCTTATAACTTTCTTCATCCATAATCGATTGTTTTTCTCCATTAGTTGATTCACCTGAATTCAATTTCTCTAATAAACGATTCATTTGTTCCACCATTAACATTTGATTGTTCGTTATCTTTTCTAATTTATCTTGCAGATGTTTGATATCATTAGCCAATATCTTACCTTCGATTTTATCAATCTTTTGAAACAATTCGTAGTTAGAAGTACGATCATTTTGTTCATCTAATACTTCTTTCTCAACAGTTTTCACTTCACCAGTACTTTGATCAATAATCTTAGCGATCATTCTTGGTTGACCCATTGCTTTAACATTTGGAATCAATGCTTCTTCAGTGACAGTATCATAATAATTCATCTTAAGAACTTCAAATGATTCCACAGTGTTACCATTATCAGCAGAGACACCGACATTATATAACCCATTATTAGAAGCAGCATCACGCGGAAAATTAATCTTATTAGTTTGGAAACATACTCTATTATCCACCTGTAATTTTAACATGTTGGAACTTGTCCTACCTAAATTCTCAGAATAGGATAAACGAATAGTCACCGGAACTGAAGTTCCTTGATAGCCCATTAGACATGACCCAAATGATTTATCATAGATACCTTCTTTCTTAAACACAACAGATCCATCACTCAGTTGACCACGAATAGATTGTCCCAAGGGACCATTGTTATCCACTAGAATTTGTAACCCATTAAACTTGCTAGGACCATTATATAGACTGGTGTCCTTCATCTTGTCTGAGGAGATAAACCACAGAGACATACCACCTGTGGATGTACCTTCATAATTTACAGACCTAACAGTCCATTCAATGGTGAATTCTTTATTTAATTTCACTGATGATTTTAACCATAATGAACCTTTTGATTGTTTTTTTGGAGTCAAGATGATCCTCCCTTCTTCCAAGGTCGTTTCATCAGAAGAAATCCAGTTAGCTGGGATAGATTGTAAAGAGAGTAATTCTGGAAGTGAATTAGCTGCAATAGGTACCTCTTTCAATGATGAAGGAGACCCTGTATCGTGGGCAGATACTACTGCCATGCCCGCCATCAGCAGACTTCTTGTCAAGGTAGAGAATAGCATTGGGGTTTTTATTTCTCTTGGTTTTCCTTTCTATATACAATGATAATAAAGTAAAGTATTTAACTTAATATAAATCGCCTACTTCAATATAAACAGTACTTTAAAACATAACTTAGCTTGATCTCTCAAATATTTCAATGTTCAAAATACCGTTTATCGTTGTATACAGTATAATAGCCAAACAAACTGTTCGTCACTATCGCTCCGTGGACATAATTCTTTTTTCACTTTCGTCTTCTTCTATTTCCAATGTATATTTTAATCAGACAAAAAAAGATTGAAAAATTTCAGATTTCATTGAGAATGAACAAGACAGGGACCAGTAAGTAATTACGTACTTCGTTACTGAATGTAAGAGTTATTATATATCAATCACTACACACACATATATATACATATAAATTTTTTGTAAGATTGAACATATTGGTAGTACTATTCGTGAGATATATTAACATGAAGTAGGATCGTAGAATTGTTCATCTGTGGATGTAGTAGTTGCCATGGAAAGCACCACAAATATTATTGATCTTGTGTTATTGAATTTTACATATCTGCTATATGTATCTATTTAATAAGGTTGCGATTAGCTGTCTTAGGCGTATTATGTATGGAAAACTAAAAATAAATCAATGAAAATGGTTCTTTCGCACAGCGAAAACCAACACAGACGCCATGAATGAATATATCAATTCTCGCTGGGAACAACTACAATATTATATAAAATAACGAACCTTTTACATATATATATTTAAAGTTTTTGTAACAGTACAACCTAGTTAATAGTGCAATATACCATTATATTTATAACCACATTACCATACCCTCTGCTCATCATGCCATCATTTGCGGATAGTTTTTGGTCCGATGATATGACGTCAGGTCTTCAAGTATTGTTTTACAAATTATATAATGGTTGTAATCAATGTGATGCTTTTATTCAATTGTTTGCCTCAAGAATGCAATATGAGGTTGCTTACGGAAGACAATTATGTGGTGTTCAAACAGGGATAGATAAAGAACCTGAGGATCATTTGGAGACTACAGCTGGTATTGCATTACACCACATTCTGAAAGAGATGCAGAATGAAGGTGATGAACATTTAAATATCGCATCTAATATAGAGAGTCTCGTGTTACAACCGTTTAGTCAATGGTGTTTAGATCATAAAGGTAGAATTAAATATTCTGAGAAGACTCTGATGGATAATGTTAAAAATCTTACAAAATCTAAGAGTTATGTAAGTAAATTAGAAAGAGAATATTTCAATAAATGTAAGAAATTAGAAGATTTTAAAAGAATTAATTTTATGAATGACGATGAGTTGACAAAAGCAATGAAATCATTAGACTTACAAAAACAACATGAACTTTATTTAGAAAATGAAAAAGAAAATCAATTATTTGGAAAATTAGGTGATATTGAATTCGATTGTAGAACTTTGAGAGAAACTATGACTGCACTTTTAAAGGATTTACCACATGCTGAATACAGATTGCCTTTAATTAATTACCCTTTGACAAATACTAATACAGGTTATGAAATTACTCATTTCATCCTGGAGATCATGTCTTTTAAAGATACCGATCAAGCTGAAAGATTTGGCCAGGATTTATTAGATTTTGGGTTTTTGAAATATGTTAACGGTGTAGGTAATACTTTTGTCAATTCAAAGAAATTTCAATATCAATGGAAGGATTATGCATACAAATTTGCTAAATTACCAAATACTGGATCTGAAAGCGATACTAATAACAATAGCCAAACTCCTGAAAATTTACAAGAAAATATATCTCGTAATTTTAGTAATTTAACTAGATACTTTTCAGGGGATAGTATAAGTGGTAATACCACAGCTGTATTATCTAACAACACTACAGATAGTGTCGATGATTCATTCGATGCAAAAGAATTATCAATTACTTCATCTGTTACAGAATCAAATAATAACAGTAAGAAAGAAAGTACACCGGTATCAGATACTACTGGTGGTTCAAAAATGAAAGAGAGTAAGGTAGGGTTAGAACCTCCAAATATTACCGATATCGAAAAAACGTTGCATGGACTGATTAAAGATGTAGAGGCTACTAACCTTCTATATTTTAAAGAATGTAATAAAATGGATACACTTAGATGCTCTGTGGAGGAATTAATGATTGATCATCTTTCATTTATAGAAAAATGTGAATTAGATCGTACGAAAGCAATAAAGAAAGCCACTATAGATTTTTGTTCTACAATCAGTAATAAAATAGCTCAAATGAAGGTTCATATTGAGAAGATGATTGACGCTGAAGGTTTAATCGACCCGACTGGCGATCTGCTAGGTTTGATATCCAAATACAATACTGGATTATTTCAGCCGAAAGTAATAACGTACAACAATTATTACAATCCTGGTATATATCAAAACTTTGGTATCGATTTGGAGACACGTTGTCGTTTAGATAAACGTGTTGTACCATTAATAGTCACTGTAATCCTATCCTATATGGATATGATGTATCCAGATATGGAAAATGATAAAATAAGAGTTTCGATCTGGACGCAACCAGTGAAATTAAGTTTAACACATCAACTAAGAAATTTGCTAAATAAGACTCAATTCAAAAGTGATGAAGATATAATGAAAATATTAAAAGAAGGTAATTATGAACCTAGTACAATTGCAAGCGTATTGAAGATTTATCTACTTGAATTACCGGAACCTTTGATTACCACAGAACTCGCTGAAATATTGGGTGTACTATACAATGAATACCCACAAAGTAATGATGATAAGGAAGAAAATAATGAAGAAAAGAGAATAACCGGTATTTTCACTGCATTGGCATCTCTACCTAAGCCACACATTGCGACGCTTGATGCTATTTCTACCCATTTCTACAGGCTAATTAAAATATTAAGGATGGCTAATGCAGATAACACATCAGAAGAAAAATCCAAAGAAGTAGATATGCTTGTTTCTACTTTTATTACTGATGTATCAAAGGAATTTGCTAATTGCATTTTACATGCAAAAAAATTTGAAGATAACGAATTAGGTTACAAAATATTTTATGATTTACTAACTCACAAGAAGCGTATATTCAAGGAATTGAAGAGACAAAATTCATCCGTAAGGTGATAGGTTATATACATATATATATATATGCACACAAGTTTAGTTTGTATGTTATGCAATTCTTTGATGTAGGCATATTGCGTTTTGAACAGTTAACTACGACCTTTTTTTCAAAAGGCTATTTTTTTCATCGCATTTTGTAAAAGATATATAAGATAAGACTAAACAATAACTACTTACATAGTTCAAGAATCAATAGTGAAACGTTTTGGACAAGAGATAGCATCATATATTCATATGGATATTAGATTCAGAATGTTCAATATAACGAGAACCACGTTAGTAATAAGGAAATATGCTGGAATACCGTCATTCAGGAGAAAATTTAGCTTAACCACAATGTCATTGAGGGAGGAAGAACCGATTCATGTGAAGAATACAAATATGTATAAGGATATTCTAATGAAAGAAGGTAACTTCACCGAACAGCAATCACAAATTATTGTTCATACCATCACCGAGTCTATACGGAGTGGTGTTGCGCATGTCGCAAAGGATCTTTCCAAGCGTGAAAGACTATTACAAGTAACATATCAACAAAGGGTGGATTTTGCCAAATTACGAGATCAATTGTTAAGTTCTGATCGTAATGAATTTTACAATATCCAAAATGAGTATGAACGTATGAAAAATGATTTAGAGAAATTGAAAGGTCGATTAAAAGAAGATATATCTAAGAGCAATGCCGGATTCAAACTTGATCTTTCGTTAGAAAAAGGACGTATCAAAGACGAAAGTTCACACCATGATTTACAGATCAAAGAAATCGATACACGGATAGATCAAGAAGTGTCTAATATGAAGATGCAAATCGATTCTGTTAAAACACAAGTTATGCAGTGGCTGATCGGTGTGTGTACCGGTACATGTGCCCTGGTGTTAGCATATATAAGACTTTTATCTTAAATAAGAGTATAGAAGAAAAATTTTAATGATTAAAGTTTTATTACATTACATTATATTACTGTATATAGATGTATATTAAAGGATAAAAAGAAAGCATGTGATATATGTATATATTTCATTAAAAGAGTGAATGTTTGTCTGTGATTGTATAGTTATAATATTATTTGAACTTATAAGTTGAAAATTTCAGATAGGATTCTGACAGTGTCATCTGGAGAGTTAACAGAGTGACCGATGGTTCTTTCATCTTCGTAGATTTCGAAATCGTTACCACCCTTGAAGGTTTTGTCACCGAAGAAGTGAATTTCCTTGAAACCATCACCCTTGACGTGTTGTAGACAATAAGTCTTATCCCAACCGGTTGGGAAAACATCGAAGGAGATTTGTCCACCAATAGAGAAAGTTAGAGCCAAATGAGCAAATTCCTTCTTTAAAGCTTCGACAAATTTAGCTCTGATTTGGTGTTCCTTGTCGTACTTTTCATATTCGTTACGTTCTTCAGTAGATGCGTTTCTACCTATTGGAGAGACGTTAATCATACCGTTTCTGAATTCAAGGAATGTACCTCTTCTCTTTGGTAGATCGATTTCTGACAAATACTTTAGAATGAACTTAGCTAATTTGTTGTATTCCTCTTCACCGATCCAGTTGATGAAGGATTGGGAAGCTAGTTCATTACCAAGTCTGTAAGCAGTTAGACCGTTTTCAGAGAAAGCAAAGTCGAAGTCATCTAGGACAGTTGGGCCTAGTTGTTCTAATTGTTTGCTCAAATCGGAACCACCAACGAAACCGATGCAGACCTTTTGTCTTAGTTTCTTCAAAGTGTCTCTAACTTCATTGGAGATGGTTAGTCTAGCTGGGGTTAAAGTACCGTCAACGTCGAATAAGACTAGGGTTTCTGGTTGTTCCTTGTATTGAAATTCAGAGGCAGCCATTTCTGTATGTTTATATGATATAATAATGGGTCTGTATGGGTATATTTGCAGTCAAAGAGCTTCTTTTGTAAAAAAAATATAAAAACCCAACAAGAAATTGTAAATAATGAATAAAAGAAAGATGTAACTAATAAGGCAAACAATCAAAAATAAATAAGAAAATGTGACAATTATATATTAATAGACAGGCTAAGAAAGTGAACGATATTAAACACCAAAAATAAATGATAAAACATATAAATATTGCTGTTTGTCGCTATGACCTGCGCATGCAATAAAATCATGAAGAACAAAGAGAGAAAAATTTTCGTTTCTCGTCCAAGAACGTCAATAGTTCCATCAATAAAACGCCAATAGTTTATAATTAACGTGTAGAATGGACAACGTTCACCTTCCTCTGCTTCACTTATTATTGTCAATTATTATTTAATCACAAAAAAACTGAAATTTTTTTTCATTTAAAAGGACACGCGTTGTTGCTGAGTTGAACGATGATTGTTGTGAAGTGCGACGCGAAATGTTAAAACTGAAAAATTTATAATTTTTCACCTTTCTTTTTCGTTTCAATGGGATTAATGAAGAGAATTTCTAAGAATGAATGAGTGAATTCAGCAGATGAACTATACAGTTTAGCTCCTTTTGATGTCTTTGACCACGGGTGAATGTTCTCCTGGTGCGTAACCGCAATATTAGTTCTCAAAGATATGGAACTAATATTTTAGCGGAATGGGATTTAAAAGTAAGAGAAGGTAGCAATCATCGGTTCACCAGGGTCCGGCTGGAAATTTTAGAAACCCATAATGATGTGTGGGGTATATAGAAATGTTAGTTTTTCAGTACAAGATGTTTATATATGCATGGTATAGTGTTAATGATTACAATATTAAGAGCAGCTGTGCATTTCTGTTGTTCGCTTGTATATTCTTAACTTTTATCGATGATTGTGACAAAGGAAAATGTATATTTGAATGCAATAATAATAAACCTGAACCATTTCAAGGCATAGAAATATTCATATTCTGAATGTTTTTACTTTGGATATTTAGGATACAATTAAGCACAGAAAAATATATATTACATTATCCTGGCTTGGACTAATACAATTGGGTTGCTCAATATTTTTTTGCGTCATATTGACTATGTTAGTCAAGCTACATTTATATATAATAACATATGATCAAATACTGGTGCAAATTGATGGTTAGAACTTAAAATGCTGAATCATAAAATATTAGTATAAATTGTATATAATAGACATGCCATTAACATAATGCCATTTAATATTACAGAATATCTCGTTTTGACGTGTCTCTCTGATCCACCACGTTGTAGTTTTATAGATATTTGTTGATTTAGAGATTCATTGAAAGTGAAAAATTTCGTTAAATTGAACATTTTTTAGTAGCGTTTCTTGTTGTCCGGCTGTTTATCTGTAAAAATGAGTAACCAAAAAGTAAAAAAATAAACCGACATCAAACCGACGAACAATGACGACGTTCAATGTCATCGCAATTCCTTATGGGGTTTCCCAATAGCAATGGAAATATGACAAAATTACAATATAAAATGTTTTTATTACGAGTACACCTTATGTAACCCTATATAACTGTTTAGCAATGCCAAAGTAATTGATAATAATAATAATAGTAAAATATTAAATAATATTATCCGAATTTAGTCCTACACGACCAAAAATTAGCCTGAGTCTATATTTGTTCCAACGTCAAAATACTAATCTTCAATAGCGGTCGCTACATTTATTTTCTTTATTCGATACCCCCGCTCAATTTATTACTATTATATGATGCTCTCCAGTTTACATCTAGCTCAGGAGGCTAAGGATTATAAATTTAACACTGCTATCCCCCTAAGAATATACCTTAAGACATGTATCGGAATCCTTGATAAAGCTCAATTGAGCTTTCAAACAGGGGATAATGCAAAAGCATTCATGTACTATTATCGTTACGTGGATCTATGTACAAACAAATTATCTAAACATCCAGAATTTTTGATCAGTGGGAAACCTCAAAGTGATCCTGAATTAAAACTTTACAGACAGGAATATTTACAACTGATAAAATTAGAAGTTCCTGCTGTGCTTCGAATAATCGAGGATCTAAAGAAGAAGATTGATGCTGAATGGGAAAGACATCAAGTGTCGTTGGCCAAGAATATAGCAAGAAACCATGCTCCTCAAGTACATAATTCTGAAAATAAGAGGGAGATGGTAACGTTGCCGCCAGCTTTCAATGAACATCATTTCCAGCAGTCCTTAACGTTTTTGCAAAATTCATCAATAAATTCAAATAATCATGTTAGATTGACACATACAACCAATGTCACTACTATAAGTTCTGCTACAGATAACACACAAAGTACTAATGTTAACGAAGCAACAACGGATGAAAGCATAACAACGTCTAATACTTTACTGCATTATCCTGAATTGCCACAATTAAGTTTCCCAACATTTTAAATGTAGCTACATTTTGAGGATTAATCAAAATATTTGTACATTATTAATACCTGACGTAAGAATCACTAAATAACACATCTAATCTTAAATCATATATATATATATATATATATAACACCCCGTACCTAATGCATAATATCTACTTCATTTGAAGTTCATCAATAGCTCTCTGTAAACCTCTGATTGAACTATTCAAAGAACGTTGATTGTATATATTCCATAATAATAGTATCGCAATAACAATTAAAAGAAGATTTAACATGTTATTATTTTCTGAATTAGCCAGATTTTGATTTTTCAATTCATTTTGAACTTTAATAGCTTCTTGTTTAGCTTCATTCTCTTCCATGTTACGTTCAATTTCTTTTTCAGTGATACCATGATCCACGTTTCCAGCTTCGACGATTATAACTTCTGAAGCTACATATTTTTCAATTAAATCATCCAGAATTTTCATCATCTTTGTTGTTGCATCTGTTTGTCCACCCTTACAACCTGCTTCAACCATAGATTTAATCCAACTTGAACCGGTCCAATCTACCCAGAAGGATAACATTATGTCACATGTGTTATCAGCGCCCCATTTGAACAAATATCTTGTCTTAGTAGAAAATGCACCTCCCGATGGTACATTTGGTGTCTTTGTAGTATTGATAACCATAATATAATTATCCGGTTC
The DNA here is from genome assembly GCF_903064755.1 of Maudiozyma barnettii. NCBI lineage: Eukaryota > Fungi > Ascomycota > Saccharomycetes > Saccharomycetales > Saccharomycetaceae > Maudiozyma > Maudiozyma barnettii. The sequence continues at coordinate 1,560,208 of NW_024545238.1, read as the reverse complement.
ATTATGTATGATTTCTTCTGTGACAAGACAATCAGTTGAACCACCTGGGATCCCTGAAATAGATTTTGAATAACTGTACTCTCTCTCAAGGTGCCCTGTTTGTTCATTTGTAACATATGACTCAGGTAATTTGATATCCCAAGAATTTGTAGCGGTAAGGAATGATTGCAAAAAAACATGATGTGTTCCATTAAACATCAATTGAAATGCTTGATTTGGTGTACATTTTATTGTACGTTCTATTAACATATGCTCATTTTTATTCTGATCAGGTGGATAAAATGGGAATTGTGTAGGGTTTAGGACTTGTGGTTTAAAATCAAAATCATTATATGGAGAAGATTCTTTAAACTTATAAATGTTTAAAACTTTCTCATGCGTGGTTGGTTCATGTGATGCTGAGTGAAATGTAGTTTTTACAATTGAATGATCCGAACTATTACCATCGGATGAATCTCCCTTCATCATGGTAGTTCCTGTTGCTGATTTCAAATCAGGAGAATGAATTAATTCCGAATATGTATCTATTAAAGAATGTGGATTATTACTATTATTTGAAGAAGTTTCTGGTAAGGCAATTCCGTTAGCGCTTCTACGTTTTTCTTCCTCATGCGCCAACAAATTACGAGACCAAACTTCTTTCATCAGTCCAAAGCAACCATCTCTCGAAATAAAATTAATGAACTGAGTTTTACCTTCTTCTGTCTCAATTGAGATTGCATTTTGAAATACCCCAGCTGACGATGTTTTCTCCATGTAAGTTATGTCTTTAAACTCCAAGATGACCTTTGAAGTCCATCCTAGAATATTAGAATTAAAACCCAAATGAGTTTGCGTAATGTATATTCTACCTTGATATAGGAAATCCCTTGATAATGCACAACTAAAATCATCTATTAACCGATCATGTTTCGGAATGGATGTAAATAATGTATGGAAATCTTTATCTCTATCTAAAGAGGCATAATGATATTGTGTATCTAGATATTTTTCTTCTACAAATTTCTTAGGGTTGTAATCTAGTTGTGGTGAAGGAGATGATCTATTATCGTCAGAGTCCTCAACATTATAACTATCAATCGTGGAGATTGTTTCCATAGGTCTTAAATCCTTAAAAGATTTACTGGTATGTGTGGTACCGACACTACTTATACTATTGACACGACTACTCCTGGATTGTGGTGCTACTTTAGGACTTGATGCGACGGAATTTGAAGCTGATTGTAAACTGGAATGTCTCATCTTAGAACCTACGGAAGATTGCCTTCTATGCGAAATTATGCTTGGCGATGTGGCAACTGTTCCCGTAGGTGAAGCCAGTGAATTGCTATCATTTGATTGAGAATATGACCTGAATGAAGAAAGCATGTTGTTTAAAAAGGACGGCGATTGTAATTCATTCTCAGGTTTAATATCACCCGTTATGAGTTTATCGTCATCATTATCATTAATATCATCTGGACTTATATTTGTATTTACTACCAATGGTACTTTCTCATCAATAACTTCTTTATGATCAGCATTAGTATTAACGTGTGCTGTGATATTACCGTCTGTATCATTATTGATCTTATCTTCTTCAACTATACTAGCAGAACTAGATGATACATCTTCGTTATCACTGTCTACAGTCAATTGTTTTGGTATATTTCTTTTTTTCTCAGTAGAGAAGGGCTCTTCCAAAGTTTCATTTTCTTCTGTCTCATTGGGGACAGGTTCCCAATCATCAATGTCTGGCATGTATTCCGATGCAAAATCCATTTAATTTACACACCCAAAAAATAAAAAATAATAAGATAATATATCTGTAATACTACTTAAAATAATGTGAATCAGACCTTGTAGTTCATATATATGTGTCTATCTCTAGAAGTTTAAATTCGACTGTATTGCTATGCTTGATAGATGTAAGTGATTGAAATAGAATTTTGATTCCCTTTTCCTTAAACGAATTAGAGAATTCTAAATTAGTAATAACTTAATTAGAATATTCAGAATAAAATCCAACAATATCAAACTACTTCAAATGAATGTGTAATTGTACGTATCTTCTTGCCTTATTCTTCCCAATATTCTTTCTTGTATTTTTCAGTTCCTTCATTCAGATTTTGCTATTTGCATGAAATCTCATTGAAGCTCCGTTTAATTAATTAATTATTTTCTTTCTTCGTTTCACTGAAATTGCCACAATTCGGGTTGCCTCCCCTTTTCTCATCGCAATTTAAACGACAACAGGAAGAAGAACACATAAGTTAGATGTAATAAGTTGTGTAATTGCATATGTTGTTATTGTTGCAGTTCTCGGTTCGTTTAATTGGATATGACAGAGTTTTTTTATGTGAGTGGGTTCTACTTGGATATGTTGCTTAGTCACTATTTGGATTGTTTTTTTGATTAAGTTAGACGTGGGGGCATATTGTGATCTTTGATCTTTGATTACAAACTAGGATACTATAATTGGTTGTGATTTTATAATAAATGATTGATAACGGTCAGTATTACAATAGTAACATTTAGCAGATTATAATCTATGAAACTTAGGGTAAAGGTGATTTAGCTCGATTCTTTTGTACTCCGGTTTTATTTTGGCCTGTGTCACGTGAATCCGAGAATCAAGAGGGTGCAAATTTCAAATATTGAAATTTTATTAAACAAGGGGACAAAAAGCTGGAAGCAGTGTAGAACTCTTGCGATGGGATAAATAAAAGTAAATATATATTAAGAGCTTGTGAAGTGGATATTTTGACACGATATTCTATTCTATACTTAAATACAGAAATATCAATTATCGTTCTGCTTGTTGCATAGTTTTTCTATCTTTACATTCCGTTTGAATCTAGAGTATATTAATTCATTAGATCATTGGAAAAAAATAGGGAAAACTTATCACAACAGTTACATCCTTTAACAATGTTTATACAATTTTTATTATTATTATTACCGTTGGTACAATGGTGTTATGCTACAACACATACTTTTAATTTCACAACTAGTTACAAAAATGTTACAATTCCAGGTACTGATAGACAAAAGCAAGTCATAGCATTTAACGATGAATGGCCTCTTCCTGAGATTCATATCAATAAAGGGGATCGCGTACAAATATATTTGACTAATGGATTTGAAGGTATTCACAAAACTTTGACTTCGTTGCATGTTCATGGTATATTCCATAATACTTCATATGGTAATCGTTTACAAATGGATGGCCCCTCCATGATTACACAATGTCCGATCCCACCAGGGCAAACTTATCTTTATAATTTCACAGTTGATGAGCAAGTCGGATCATACTGGTATCATGCACACCAAGGTGCACAATATGGTGACGGGTTTAGAGGTGCTTTTATTGTTCATGATCCTGAAGTTCCCTTTCATTTTGATGAAGAAATGGTATTTACATTGACAGATTTATATTATGAGCCTTACTACGACGTGGAAAAACAATTTATGAGTAGATATAACCCAATGGGGAATGAACCTATCCCTGACCAATTTTTATTTAATGACAGATCTTGGGGGAATATTCATTTCAATGTCGATAAGACATATTTGATCAGATTCATTAATGTAGGGTTATTTGTATCTCAATATCTAACCTTAGAGGATCATTTGTTTGAAATCGTTGAAGTAGATGGTGTCTACGTAAAATCTAATATTACGGATGTCATATACTTGGCAGCAGGTCAAAGAATCTCTGTATTAGTACATTCCAAGAAATCAAAGCCTGATAAAAATTATGCACTAATGCAAGTGGTTGATGATACAATGTTGGATACCATCCCTGCTGAATTAAAGTTACAAATTACGAATCAAGTTATATATGATGATTCATTCGATGCTGTAGTACCAATAAAAAATTTAACCCAGGAGACACTCGATAAACATGCAAATAACGATTTCTATTTGACTACTTTACATGAGACGCCATTATATGAGAAATATGATAATCAAATTGTACTGGATGTTAGAATGGAAACGTTGGGAGATGGTGTCAAATATGCATTCTTCAATAATATTACATATGTCCCACCTAGAATTCCTGTGTTAACAACCGTATTAACATCAGGAAAATTAGTAACCAATCCTAGCATCTATGGGGATAATATCAATGCCTTTATCCTTGAGAAGGACGCAATCGTAGAGATTGTCTTAAATAATTATGATACAGGTAGACATCCATTCCATTTCCATGGTCATAATTTCCAAATCGTTCAAAAATCACCTGGTTTCCATGTTGGTGAGAATTTCGATCCCAGTCTGCAGGATAAGATGACTGTTCCATACAATGAATCTAACCCTTTGATGGATTATCCTGACTATCCTATGATTAGAGACACTGTTATCTTAGAGCCTAATGGCCATACTGTTATAAGATTTAAAGCGGATAACCCAGGGGTATGGTTTTTCCATTGTCATGTAGATTGGCATTTAGAACAAGGCCTTGCCGCTGTATTTATTGAGGACCCTCAAACTTTACAACACCGTGAAACTTTGACGGACAATTATAAAGAAGTTTGTAATAGTATTGGTATGGCTAACAAAGGTAATGCAGCTGGTCATTCTGATGATTGGTTAAACATGGAAGGTTTACCAAGACAACCCAAGCCGTTAGCCCCTGGTTTCACCATAAAAGGGTATACTGCATTTTTTGTTTCTACAATTGTCGGTTTATGGGGGTTGTACAGTATTACACAATATGGATTAATGGAAGTTATTCCAGATGATGAAGTTACTTACACAACTCTAAAGAAAGTTCTTGATGATAACAGCATCCAATATTGAAAAAAAAAAGTATCTATTTACTACTTATCTATACATATTACACAATACATTTGTTGTGTTTGCATTCCATATTCATTTTCTTCTCACTGTTAATATCTGCTTATATATATATATAATCACAAAAGTCAAAAAAAATAATTATTACTCGAAGCATTTCGTTAAGATGTTAATCCTGAAAGTATATCGGAACTTGTGACATTCGAAATTTTTATAGTGTTTTTTCTCATTTTGTTTACATAGATTAAATAAACTTCTATATCATCTATACTTTTGATTCTGGTTTTGGAACGTTAACGATAATATCGTCACCTTGGGCAACACCATACATCAATGGACCAACATGTGGTTGGACATTCCAATGCAATTTAAATTGTAAATCTTTACCACTTAAATCACCTGTATAATCCCATACAGAGTATTTGGATCTAGTATTTTCCAATTTGATAATGGCATGGTCTGCATCAGGTAATATAGCATCCCAAAATGTCACTTCATTTAGAGTACCCTTTTCAGTATTATTATATTCAGCAGTTAAATAAACAAATACTTGCTTGGTATTCCAGTTGAACAATCCAGACAAATCTGTGTTTAAATCAAATGCAATTCTTGTGTTCTCCTTAGGATGGCCATTAGCGGCACCATAGAACCTACTTGTTCTAAACCCTACGATTGGCTTAATGTTTGCAATTGCAGCCTGGCTATTTCTTAGGATACCCTTTTGAAAGAAATCGAGATGAGAGGAACCGATGATAAGGGCAACAATGACCAAACCAACGGTCATGGAAAAATTCGCAATATACTGCACTCTTTGTGATAGAGAAAACATGGTTTAAGAGATGACGAACAACGTTATACTTGAATCTATCAAATATGTATATTGTACGTACTTGATGGTTGATTACTTTTGAATCGTATCTGTCAAAGTTGTTTCTTTATACTATGTTTATTTAATGGACTCTCTAATGGTACGTTGAATTTTCGCAGCTATTCCAGTATCTTGCTGGAAGAAAAAAACCCAAATTCTGGTGACCCCCGGGTAATATGGACCATACAGAAATATTTAGGATCACTAACATGATTTTACCTCAAAGGAGAAGAAGCCAAATATGATAAAGAAAACATGTCTTAGTTATATATATTTATTCATCAAAGGATTACACTACTTTTCTCATGTGTGCATGAGAAAAGTATTACTTAATAAATTATAGAATCTTAAAAGAAATGATTCTCTTAATCTGTTGTATATAAAGGGAGATTAGTAAAATAAAATTTTGTATTAGTAGTACTAACTTTAGAAGATTAGGACGGTTTGTTTTAGAAATTAGTACCACGAAGGAATAATAATAGTAATAAGAAAGGATAGAACCCCCGAAAAACACGAAACGAAGTCGGACATAATTTTGCTGTCGATACTCTTGTTGTTGTCTCTTTTTTTTTTTTTTTTTTGGAGGGAAATATTTCTTTACTTAGAAACACTTGTGGTGAACGATGGATGGACCACTTTCGTCGTATTCTTGCTTTGAGATCCACATTTGTTGGAAAGTAGTCAAAGAAGCCAAGATGGAACCACCAATCCAGACAGAGTACTTTCTCTCTGGTGGAGCAATGATCTTGACCTTCATAGAAGATGGAGCCAAAGCAGTGATTTCCTTTTGCATTCTTTCGGCAATACCTGGGAACATAGTAGTACCACCGGACATGACGATGTTACCGTATAGTTCCTTACGGACATCAACATCACACTTCATGATGGAGTTGTAAGTGGTTTGGTCGATACCGGATGATTCTAGACCTAGGACAGATGGGTGGAACAAAGCTTCTGGGGCTCTGAATCTTTCATTACCGATGGTAATAACTTGACCATCTGGCAATTCGTAGGACTTTTCAATGGAGGAAGATTGAGCGGCGGTTTGCATTTCTTGTTCGAAATCCAAAGCGACATAACATAATTTTTCTTTGATGTCACGAACAATTTCTCTTTCAGCAGTAGTAGAGAAAGAGTAACCACGTTCGGAAAGAATCTTCATCAAGTAATCGGTCAAATCTCTACCGGCCAAATCAATTCTTAGAATAGCGTGAGGCAAGGAGAAACCGGCATAGATTGGAACAACGTGAGTAACACCGTCACCAGAATCTAAGACGATACCAGTGGTTCTACCAGAGGAGTATAAGGAAAGAACAGCTTGGATAGAGACGTAGAAGGCTGGGACGTTGAAAGTTTCAAACATGATTTGAGTCATCTTTTCTCTGTTAGACTTAGGGTTCATTGGAGCTTCAGTCAATAGAACTGGGTGTTCTTCTGGGGCAACTCTCAATTCGTTGTAGAAGGTATGATGCCAGATCTTTTCCATATCATCCCAGTTTGTAACGATACCGTGTTCAATTGGGTAACGTAGAGTCAAGATACCTCTCTTGGATTGAGCTTCATCACCGACATAAGAGTCTTTTTGACCCATACCGACCATGATACCTTGATGTCTTGGTCTACCAACGATAGATGGGAAGACGGCACGTGGAGCGTCATCACCGGCAAAACCGGCTTTACACATACCAGAACCGTTATCAATAACTAAAGCAGCAACTTCTAAGTAGAATATAATATATTTAATAATTTTGACAAATAATTAAAATGGAATTGTTAGTAAAATTGACAATAAATAAAGAAAGCCCAGTAATAGCATTAAATATTGCAAAAAAAAGAGGAAAAGAAATCATGTTTATGTTTTTAAATCATCCCTATTAATATGTGTGAAATATCATAATATACGACTAAAAATATTGTTTATCGAATTGAATCAAATCAAATCAAATCAAATCAAATACTAGAATAGGGGGACAGTATAGTAACAATCACTAGGTAAACAGATAAAAGCTCATAATATCGATTCAGATTTCAAACACGATTTCAACCACGACTTCAGATGATAATAATAATAAAAGTAACATTCAATCATATCATGATGATATCTAATAAAAGTAGAAATGTAAAATCATAAAATCCTTGTAAAATATGTGTTGTTCTTAATAGTGTAATACAGAATATAAATTTTCCAGACCAATGCAATATAAAATTTAGATAAGTTAAGTTAAAACATACCAGAATCCATTATTAAAATATATTATGTTTGTTTGTTTATCTTTCAATTAGTCTTACAAACTTCGTAAAAGATTGCTAAGTACACTGATATGAATAAGCAATATATAAGAAAAAGAATAAAATAAAATAAATAAAACAAGATTGTAATAATAATATCAATTATTAAATAATCTAAGTTTATAAATAAATAGAAAAATGTAATGTGAAACGTGTGAAAGAAATAAACAACCAAATTTATATATTCTTAGAATATTATGTTCTCCTATTTTGAAAAAAACGAAAACTAAAAGAGACAGCAAATGAAAAACAAAATTGTACTAACAAACATTTCATACCTACACACATAGTCAATATATCTATCTATATGTATATTAATATGTGTTTTTCGTCCACTCCGCCCACTACTCTTACTGCGGCTTTCACTGACCCAAATTCTCGGATCATTTTATGCGATTTTGCATTCATTCGCCATATATAACATATAGATAGATAGATGTAGATAGATATAGTTGGTTAGGCTCAGTTGCTATAGATGAGACAACACACAAGTATAAAGATGACACACATATGAATAACATATGATATGTATATAACATTTAGAAATAAGAAATAAGAAACAGTACAGTACAATATTCTTAGCAGTTATATAGGGGCATTGAGTAAACTAGTTTATAGAGATACAGTACTCATCTCGTACCGAGTGATACTCTTTATAACTTGATGTAGTACAACAACTAATACATTCCATATAACCTTATAATCTTATACAACAACATCCATCATCTTATATAGATATATTTAAGGGATATACACTGCATCGTTTTAAATTATTGTTATTTATTCTTTTTTCTTTTATTTTTTAATTTAGTTTTAAGGGGAAAGTATAATATATTAGATATATATATATATATAGAAAGAGAGAAAATGAGATTTTGTTTAATAAAAAAACACGAAACGGTTAAACAGCAAGGTTTAAGTTCTTCTTTTATTAACAACAACCACTTGAAGAATTAGTTAAACTTTGACCATTCAAATTAACGTTTCCTTTATCATTTTTATTTGCATTATTACCATTTCCTTTCCCATTATTATCATCTGTTAATTTTTGTTTAGCCATACTTTCTTTAATTTGTTTAGCCATTGTTAAGAAAGCTTCTTCAACATTAGTGGAATCTAATGCACTTGTCTCTAAAAATGGCATATTATTAGCTTCAGCAAATTCTTTAGCAACATCGAATTCTACTACTCTTTTATCAGTCAAATCACATTTATTACCAACTAGTAATTTTAATACAGTTGAAGTGGCATAACGATCAATTTCTTGTAACCACATCTTAACACCATTAAAAGATTCTTGGTCTGTAATATCATAAACTATAATAATACCATGAGATCCACGATAATATGATGATGTAATCGTTCTAAATCTTTCTTGTCCAGCTGTATCCCAAATTTGTAATTTAACGGTCTTACCTTCTAATTCCACTGTTTTAATCTTAAAATCAACACCAATAGTGGAAATATAATCATTGGAATAAGTATCATCAGAAAATCTTAATAATAAACATGATTTACCAACACCGGAATTACCGATCAATAATAATTTAAATAAATAATCGTATTCACTGTTCATCTTTATATCTTTTCTATACTTTAATCTCCTTGTGCGTATCTTATATATATATATATATTTAAATAAACTACGAAGTATTCAAAATAATGTATCTACCCCTCCAGTATATATATAAGATAAATAGATGACTTTCTTTTCTGTATTTCAGTGTCTATCCATCCATCCATCTATCTCACACAATAATAATATTCCTGCTATGCGTCTATAATATTGAGCTCCCTCTCTCTGCCTCACACTTTTTGCTGTTATCTTCCTCTAAATATTTTTTTTGTTCCCTTTTTGAAAGACTGCAGTTATTGCGGTCGTGGCAAGTGATATACACCGTTCAATATGACAACACTTAACGCGTTTTGTCTCGCATTAATAATAATAATAATAAGAGATAGACAAGTATTTTGGGGCATTATTGCCTATTTGGGTAAGACCATAACAGATAACATATATACTAGTACTAATAATATACATATCTACAATCTCATAAATATATCTGCAATATCACATCGTGACTCGCCATCGTAATAATAGTAATATGATCTCTCTTCTCGATGTATTATTATGTATTATTATGTATTTGTGTGTATTTGCTTGTTTCCTTGTGTGTGGGTGTGTATTTTTTCTTTAGCAAAATTCGCTTCCCGTTTGACTACTACTACAATTACACTACGTTTTGAGCGTGTAACAAAACAAAACAAAACAAAAAAAGTTAAGAAAATATTGATTTCATAACAACGTGAGAAAGGATAAACTAATTTATTGTTATTATTACTATTTACATTATCTAAAACGCCTCACGAATTAACTTTATTGAATATACTTAATAGTAATAAACAGTCCGTATATACAATCCTTAATTCTAGTATTATTTGCTTCATTAAAAGAAGCATAACAATTGATCCCTCTGTCAAAATTAGAATATAAAAAGATTAGTATTCATATTTGCCAATATATATATACATATATTATTCATACCAACTTAACTAGAAAACTAAATGAGAGAAATTATTCATATATCCGCAGGTCAATGTGGTAATCAAATTGGTGCTGCCTTTTGGGAAACTATCTGTGGTGAACACGGTTTAGATAATAACGGTAACTATCATGGTACTTCTCATCTTCAAAGAGATAGATTAGGCGTTTACTTCAATGAAGCATCTTCAGGAAAATGGGTACCAAGATCTATTAATGTCGATTTGGAACCAGGTACCATTGACGCGGTACGTAATTCTAATATCGGTAATTTATTTAGACCTGATAACTATATTTATGGTCAATCTTCTGCAGGGAATGTTTGGGCTAAAGGTCATTACACTGAAGGTGCAGAATTGGTCGATACTGTCATGGATGTCATTAGAAGAGAAGCTGAAGGTTGTGACTCTTTACAAGGTTTCCAAATCACTCATTCCTTAGGTGGGGGTACAGGTTCAGGTATGGGTACTTTATTGATTTCAAGAATTAGAGAAGAATTCCCAGATAGAATGATGGCTACTTTCTCTGTCTTACCTTCTCCAAAGACTTCTGATACTGTCGTGGAACCTTATAATGCAACTCTTTCCGTACATCAGTTGATTGATCATTCAGATGAAACTTTCTGTATCGATAACGAAGCCCTATATAATATTTGTCAAAGAACTTTGAAATTGAATCAACCTTCTTATGGTGATTTGAATAATTTGGTATCAAGTGTTATGTCTGGTGTCACCACTTCGTTACGTTTCCCAGGTCAATTGAACTCAGATTTAAGAAAATTAGCTGTCAATTTGGTTCCTTTCCCAAGATTACATTTCTTCATGGTTGGCTACGCTCCTTTAACTGCTATCGGATCTCAATCATTTAGATCGTTAACTGTCCCTGAATTGACTCAACAAATGTTTGATTCTAAGAATATGATGGCTGCTTCTGATCCAAGACAAGGTAGATATTTGACTGTGGCTGCTTTCTTTAGAGGTAACGTCTCAGTTAAAGAAGTAGAAGATGAAATGCATAAAGTTCAAACTAGAAACTCAGATTATTTCGTAGAATGGATTCCAAATAATGTGCAGACTGCCGTATGTTCTGTAGCTCCTCAAGGGTTAGACATGGCTGCTACTTTTATTGGTAACTCCACCTCGATCCAAGAATTGTTCAAGAGAGTCGGTAATCAATTCACTGCTATGTTCAAGAGAAAAGCGTTCTTACATTGGTATACTAGTGAAGGTATGGATGAAATGGAATTCACTGAGGCTGAATCTAATATGAATGATTTGGTGAACGAATATCAACAATATCAAGATGCTACCGTTGAAGAAGATGGTGATGTTGAATACGAACAAGAAGAACAACCAATCCCTGAAAACTTTGAATGATCAGAGAAAGAAAAACAACAACAACAACATATTATATTCATATCTCACTCTTTTCTGCTTTATCGTTTATTGATGTTTTCTCTCTCTCAATAATATGAAAAGAAAGTGATAATGTAAAATAACTATGAAAAAAAAAGTGCCAAAATGAAAGAATATACATATATATTTGAATTATTTGCGATAATGGAGAGTGTGCAATGTTACATATCTCTCTAAATACCCTCTCCTGCCCATCTATATTATTTATCCTAGAATATAACATCAATATTGATTATCACTGTATATGTATCTAATAATAATAATAATAATAATAATAATAATAATAATAATAATAATAATCATTACTTCGGGAACTAGAGGTGTATGCGGATGCATATCATTTATTTATGATATGAATAACAAATAGTAATATATAGGTATTGTTTGTATTTTGTCATTGTACATATGTTGGGGTGCTAGAAGTTTATACAATTGACGTAATTATTACAATACCTGCCTCTTCGGATCTTCAGATCTACAGATGCAATAAATACAGTTATTGTCAGAAACGGCTAGTAACATTACCTTTTATACAGATTGAACTACATTTTCTTATCGGAATTATAAGTGAAATACCAAGGAACATATTTGATTGTTATATATGAAGGATTACGGATATTAACCGTTAAGGAATAAATCATTTTTAATACACTGGAACATTATCCATCACTATACCAATTCTATTTTGGTTTTTGATGACATTATTTACAATTTTTACTCCAATTATCCTTCTATATATATATATTTATTAGCGTATTTCCTTGTCCGGTAACCTCAACGACAGTACGCGGGGGCAGAAATAGCCAAGTGAAAGTGGGGAAATTAAACAGACAAATTGTTATAATAATATTGCAATTTCTACAAACAATGTTGTGAACTCCGCCTGAATAGTATAGAGTTTTTTTTTGTTAAAATATGTATGGTTTTAGTGGTTGATGCTCTTCTTCAGTTAAGAAAAATATGTTAATTATGTACTGCGAACGATATGAAGCTAAGCTATAAAACGTTTGCACAAGATCTTACTTTGATTCATTTATTGTTATTATTTTCTTACTTCTAACCTCGTAAATAAATATTAAACCAGGAAATGTCTTACCAACTACATTCTCAACACGGGTTGTGGGGAGAGGGGAGCAGATCAAGATGGTAATATGACATGAAACGTTATCCGATAACTTCAAAGGTCTAAATAGACATGGATCAACAACGTCACATTTGAGACTATCAAGGTAACGTTTTTCTCCATTATCAAAATTTCTCTGAAATATCTTATTTATTTATATTTCGATGTTTGACAGTAAGGAGTATTATCCTTTTACCGTGGTGCCCCCCAGGGTTCGGTTAACGTCACGAAAGACCAATAGGTCCAGGAGGAGCATTTCCTCATTTTCGTGAAAAGACATTTGAAAGCGCGCACTATCTAAATATAGGGCGTCATCAAAAAGGCGGTCGACACCCTAGTCACATGACTGTTATCACACGATACGAGCCCTCCTCCTCCACACAATAAACATTTCGTCGGAAGTTTTTTCAGCGGAGGACCCGCACCACACCGCAGTGCACCGCAGTGAAGCATATGCAATTTACTACTACCACTTTATAATGCGTTATAGCCATCAAAGCACCGCAGACAGAACAGAGTTACCTACGTAAATGAAAAGCATTTTATTTTCGGTGTGGAAGTGGGAAAATATTAATGAATGAATGAATGGCAATGATGCATAATTTAGAGACACACAACACACCAACAAACGACGATTTTCTACCGATTCTTTCGACACTTTTTTTACATAGCTATTTTAATAAGTTGTCCAAACTTTGATTCAGACGCTTATTTCGCAGATTTATATTTGGTTTCTGGGTGTCTACATACGCCGATCCATGTGTATACACTTTTAAGGAAATAAGCTATTGATAATACTACTTCTTTGTGTGTGTTTTGTATACTAATTAATTAGCTAGGAATACCCTTTTTTCATTATTGTTATTGTTGCTCTCTTTTTAGGTTCTGAAAATATCCTTAATACCAGTTTCCATCAATATATACATACACATCCAACCTGTTTGCATCCGCTCCATTATCATATTATTTTTCCCTAATACCCATATATATAGATCTATACATATATACATCACTAGAACTGAATTGCCATGTTAAGATTAGCTATCAAACCTCGTTGTCAGTCGGCTACAATAACAAACAGACTTATCCATTCACAATGTATTCAAATCAGAAACATCACAACGAAAAACTCTGTCCTTAGAGACAATATGTCCATCATATCAGACACTAGGACTTCAACGATCCAGCCGCCAGACGCAGTATATCAACAATCTTTCCTAAGACCCACCTTCTTAAAGTCTAATAGTAGACCACAGGATAATATTAGTGCAGAGTTTAAACTATTCACAGGAACACAGAATAGTGTGTCGTTGACTATGGCCGATAAGAGAGACGTCATGAGTCTGTGGTCTCTGTTGGAGGCTTGTTTACAATCAAATTATACCGAAAGATCTTTCTCTATATTGAAATCCTTGTATGAAATTGAATCTCATAGAAAGACATTTATCGACGATTATAATTATTATTTTAATCATATATCCAAGGATTTTAAAACTGTCAAAGCAATGAGTGATAAATTGCAAAAGGATTTGACAATAAATTTCCCAGATGTTCAACCAAATGATAAAACTGTAGCGATTTTGCTTCATCACACGCTGCAGTTAGCTAGGGAAAGTAAAACAAATAGTAACAATATGAATAATTCAACAAAACAAAACTTGGAATTATTCTTTTCAATGAGTTCTAGTGGATTTAAAAAGATTTGTTCAAATATGGATATCTTAACACTGGATGATTATAAAATTTTGCATTTAGATTTAGATATGATTAGAGATTATCATATCCCAGCTAATATTAGAGATCTAGTGACGAAGATGAGTAAATCGGTGGAAAATGTTACTATGGAGAAAACTGATGAGACAATCGAAGAAACACATCTGAACAATACAGTGGCAAACACAACTAATCTTGTAAATAATACTATTGCTACTACTACTACTAGTACTACTAGTGCGACTGCGACTGCGACTGCGACTGCTACCGGTTCAGAACCATCGATGAAATTAGATGAAGGTGTTAAAACTGTGGAAAAGGATGCCACTAAATTGGTGAATGTTGATACTCTTGGTATGAAAGTCATTAGACATACATTATACGGTTTATCATTGAATGAAGAACAAAAAGAAAAAATTGCGCATTTTAATTTTGAAGAGTCTGATAATGTTTTCGATGCAAATAAAAAGAAAGCCATTGATTTCTTTGACATGTATAGGAACTTGAAGACAGATGAAGAAAGAAAATTATTTGAAGCTACTTTAGAAGATTTGAATCAAAATAGACAACAAACATTAGAAGTTAGAGCTACCGATGCAGCCAAAGAACGTTGGAAGCATGATTTTGAAGAGGCCAAAGCAAGAGGTGACATATCCATTCAGAAATCATTGAATTCAAAACTTTGGAAATGGTATACAGAGATGTTACCAATATTGAAAGAAGAAATCGATAATTGTAAGAGATATTTAAATCAGGATACCGTTACAAAAGCTGCACCAAATAGGTCAGATTATGCTCCATATTTAACTTTGGTTGATCCCGAAAAGATGTGTGTCATTGTCATTCTTGAATTATTAAAACTTAATTCCACTGGTGGTATCTCAGAAGGTATGAGAACAGCAAGAGCTGTTATATCTGCAGGGAAATCTATCGAAATGGAATTTAGATCTGAACAACTCCTAAAGAATGAGTCATACCTATTGAAAGATATAAACAAGAAATCTAATGAATTTAAGCAATATGTTCGTAACGCCAAAAAGTCATTAAGATCATTGAAATTAGATGAATCCAAGATTATATGGCCGCAACAAATTCGTGCAAAAGTTGGTTCAGTGTTAATTTCAATGCTAATTCAAGTGGCAAGAGTACCAGTTGAAGGCAGAGACCCTATCAGTGGCGAAAAAGTCTTTGGAGACGCACCTGCATTCTCACATAGTTACCAATATCATAATGGTGTAAAATTAGGTGTTATTAGAATCCATCCTGCATTAATTCATCAATTAAATGGTGAACGATTGATGGCATCGGTACAACCTCAATTATTACCAATGCTTGTCAAACCTCGTCCTTGGGTTAATTGGAAGTCTGGTGGTTATTATTATTCTCAATCTAACCTGGTCAGAACCAAGGATTCTCCGGAACAAATGGCATATATTGAAGCAGCTTCAAAAGCTAATACTATAGATAAAATTTATGATGGTTTGAACGTTCTAGGTGAGACATCATGGACTGTTAACAAAAGAATATTTGATGTTGTCTCAAAAATCTGGAATAATGGGAAGCCATTTTTAGAAATTCCAGGTATTCAAACAACCCCAGAATACCTACCTCAACCTGCATCTGATGCTGATCCGTCTGTAGTTAATACATGGAAACAAAATAACAGAGACATAGCAAATGCTTTTGCGGCAAGTAGATCAATGAGATGTGACATGAATTATAAACTAGAGATTGCTAGAGCATTTTTAGGTGAAAAATTTTATTTCCCACATAATATGGACTTCCGTGGGCGTGCATATCCTTTGTCACCACATTTTAATCACTTGGGTAATGACATGAGTAGAAGTTTGTTGATTTTCTGGAAAGGTAAGAGATTGGGAACTGAAGGTTTACGTTGGTTAAAGGTTCACCTTGCAAATCTATACGGTATTAATAAAATTCCGATTGAAGGTCGTGTCCAGTTTGTTGAAGATCATATGGATGAAATTAGAGATGCTGTTGAAAATCCTTTGGATGGTAAATTTAAATGGTGGCAGTCTGCTGACAAACCATGGCAAACATTGGCTACCTGTATTGAATTAGTTGAGGCTATGAAGCTTGACAATCCAGAGGAATTTATCTCTCATCAACCTGTTCATCAAGATGGTACTTGTAACGGTCTACAACATTACGCTGCTCTTGGTGGTGATATGGTTGGTGCCTCTCAGGTCAATTTAATTCCAGATACCAAACCTAATGATGTTTATATGCATGTCGCTAATATTGTTAAAGCAAATTTACAAAAAAAAGTTGAAACTAACCCTGATGATGAGTTCGCAAAGTTCTTCATTGAGAAATTAAATCGAAAAATCGTCAAACAAACAGTTATGACACATGTTTATGGTGTTACTCTAATTGGTGCAACTTTACAGATTGACAAACAGATCCACGATATGATAGGTGATAGAACATTATCCTTAAAATATTCCAAGTATTTAGCTACAGCTGTATTTGAAGCTATTCGTCAATCATTCCAAGGTGCTCATTTAATTCAAGATTGGTTAGGAGAATGTTGTAATAGAATTTCTAAATCAATAAGATTAGATTTAGATAAGAAATCCATTGGGAAAGGCCAGAAACCAGAGTTCATGACTTCTATTATCTGGACAACCCCATTAAATTTACCGATTGTGCAACCATATCGT
The DNA here is from genome assembly GCF_903064755.1 of Maudiozyma barnettii. NCBI lineage: Eukaryota > Fungi > Ascomycota > Saccharomycetes > Saccharomycetales > Saccharomycetaceae > Maudiozyma > Maudiozyma barnettii. Next base: position 1,542,792 of record NW_024545238.1, on the reverse strand, counting down.
GAAGTCAGCAAGAAACAAGTGAACACGAACCTCCAAACTGTTTTTATCAGTGATCCATTTGCTGTTAATAAAATCAATGCACGTAGACAGAAGGCTGGTTTCCCACCTAACTTTATTCATTCTTTGGATGCTTCTCATATGTTAATGTCTGCCACCAAATGTAGAGAGGATGGGCTAGAATTTGCATCAGTACATGATTCATATTGGACCCATGCTTCTGATATTATTACAATGAATAAGAATTTAAGAGAACAATTTGTTGCATTACATGAAGTTGATTTAATTGAAAGGTTAAAGGATGAGTTTGATGAAAGATATAGAAATTATGTGCAAATATCTAAAATTCCAAAATCCAGTGATATGGCGGCTGAAATCATGGCACAAAAAGATAAAATGGCTGCTAAATTAGGAAGAGCAGTCACATATGCAGATGAACTAAAATTTGAACAAGAACGTCTAGCACTTTTGAACTCAGAGTCGGAGGATGATGTAAAGATAGGTGAAAAGATGGTTACTACAATTTCTTTGGCGAAAGGTAGTGAAGATCTATTTTCAGCTAAAGAGAGGAAGGGTGATAAAAACATGTTGGTTATCTTAACAACTTTGGAGTTACCTGAAATTCCAGCAAAGGGTGATTTTGATGTTGCCAATGTTAAGGATAGTACATACTTCTTTTCATGAAGAATTGTTTTGATATTCTGATATCCCCCACACTCATAGATGTATTTTATTTTTCCTGTTCTCATTTTTGCATTAAAGTGTTTTCACAGATACACTGTAGCACGACATATTTTTTTTATTGTTCACGATCTTAATTATAGTTCAAGCATCGCATCCGTATCAAAAACAAGTTTGGTATACCATCATAGTATATTTAAACGTTCTCATTTAAACTATATTTGTTACAAAAAACGTTAATATATATCGATAAAAACATTACATGTAAATAATAACATATATGAACTTATTCCATTTTATCAATCGCATTTTCATTAGTATATATATATATATATATATTATCCATCTAGGTTATAATAATCTTTCCTTGCTTTTCAAAATTCTCAATTAATAAAATTAGTGGTGTCATTTCCTTTCTATCAATAATGGTAAACTCCTTTGAAAAACTAATAAAATGAGCAAAAAAAGAATTCCAATGTGCCTCTAATGAAAGATGGACAATTTTATCAAAATGATGGTGATAAATATGTGCAAATACTCTAAACATTTGGACCATAATTCTTTGTACATCTCTTAAAAATTCTTGTGGGAATGGAATGTTATCCTTTGTTGGGAATAAATGTTTATCCGTAACTTTATTGTTTATCCAAGTTAAAGCCAAATCGATATACTGACTAGCAGGTAATGAAACTTGTCTATTGTTAGCATCTAACCATAAATAATCTGTGTGAGGGCCTGCATTCATCGTTGGGTAAGCATCAGGTGTAACATATTCTGCAATTACACCATAGAATTGGTTCAAATTAGTGAAGAATTCGAATACGTTTAAAGCTATCCATTCTCCAATGTCTACATATTTCGGAAGTTGAACAATTGTCTTAAATGAACCCTTTACCAAGGCAGTCCTTACAAATGGTTCACTAAGGAACATAATTTGTTGAGATTGTGACTGTGTACGTTCCGGTGAGGAACTTTGTGTATTATGAGAATGTTGTTGTTGTTGTTGTTGCTGAAGTTGTTGTTGTTGTTGTGGCGGACGATGATGTGATGCATGAGAAGCTGGATAACTACCTTGTGAATTTCTCTTTGGTGAATGATTTTTCCGTAATGATAATTTCGAGTTGGAATTGTGTGGACTAGAATATATAGATGATAAGTTTGGTGGTGCAGGTTGACTTATAGCAGTTGGTGGTGATTGTCCTTGTTGATTCTTATTCTTTTTCGAATTTCTTCCAAAACCTCTGCAAATAAAAATATAGATTGCATAAAAAATACATGCAATAAAATATTGTTAGTAAAATAAATTGAAAGATAATTGATTTTAGATATGGGATCATTTAAAAATCTCAAAAAGAAAAATAACATACTTAAAATTAAAAAATGACATGGTGTATGAATATGATTGTTATCGTTGTGCTAGTTCTCTTATATTTTTGGACAGGTCCAATATCTCTTATGGAAATGCAAAAAGGGATAATATGAGTACAAATATACTTATATGTAAGACTGTTGATATGTAGATCACGATCAGATCAGATCAAAATTCCTGATGATGGAGTGGAAATTTAGAAACCCTTTTGCAGTTAGTTGTTGATATTTTCTTGAAATGAAAAAAATTGAAAAGTTCGCGAATTTTTCAATTTTTTAAGCGCAGAAGATATTCTTTGGCGCTGTTTGTTATAGATTATACTACTAAAGTACTTTAAACAATATGTATATATTTCAGTTTTGATGTGTGCTAGAACTAGTTTGTGAATGGTGATGCTATGTTCACAGTAACAAGTGCTAAGCATCTTGATGGAGGATATAGTCTTCTCTTGCAAACGTTTTTGTTGGATCTCTTTCAATGGTGGAAGATTGAATTAAAATTATCTGTAAGAATGTACCACATTTTAAGGATTATTTTGTTCTGGTTTTTTAAAAAAGATAAATTTTTTGTAAAATGTCATATTTTACTGATATACTTGCAGTAAAAACTGAAGAAAATATTATATACTTATATAATTACGTGACTAATCTGAAGTACAAAAAGCAACTTGGTTCGTTTTTTGAAGGGATTTCAACCTTACGTATTTCAACGTAGCTAGCTCTAATTCTTGGAGAGGATTTCAGAAATTATTTCAGTTTATCAACCTATCCTGAGAGATCTTCAAATTGTTTATTTAGCTAACACTCTTCAAAATAGGATCCTGGGTATGTGCTTGGCATCTGATATAAAATATTTATGTGTCATTATTCAAGATATTTGAGCAACTTTCTAGGCCAAAATTTAAATTTTCTATTAGAGTCAAGTTATTGCCATTATTTTATTAAAAGTATTATATTCTGACAATAAGGAAAACAAGGGTGCAAATAGTTCATCGAAAGTTGTTTCATTTCCTTGTTTGTCCTATTGAATTCATTTTTCTCATCAATGTCATATTTCCGTTGAATAGACTTTTGTGCATTCCCAGATGATTGATCCTTTATTTTAATGTAGGTCCCACATATTTTGTATTCGAGTAATTCAAAGTTGTATTCATTCTTAAATAATAAATCAAGATTTGCTGTCATCTCGTTGTTTTCATTTTCTGTGGGTTTGATTAATTGCCTAAAGTTCTATCGATGTTAGGTAAAGGTGATCTTGTCAATAGTATATCCTCATTATCTATGTCATCACATATATCGTCGTCTGATTGTTGTGCTATCTCATTGGTATTATTTTTCGTCTTCCCCAGGAATGCTAGGGATGTAGGAAGCTTTCTCTTCTTAATTCTACCATTGTGTTCAAATAGTTTGATGTATTGAAGATTTGTTTCTCTACGTTTGTTGTGTAGTGATACCACTAAGTTCTATATATTTTACGTGAATATGTTGATTTAATACTGTTTGTGTATAATTGCCCAGATCCCACGAAAAGCCATTGGGTTGCACTCACTCACCGGCATTCTCATAGTGTTATTCTTCTTAATTACTGAGCAGCGCCTCACCACCAACAAATTTCTATGGTGAAGCGAGAATTCTAAATCTGGAGACGTCTATTTTCATTTTGTTTAACAGGAAAGATGATGATTAGAACAAAGGATAAATTGATATTTGGTCGTTAATCGATATTATTACTTTGATCTTTAAGCCGTTAGACGTTTATTAAATACTAAGGTATCTGTTTGGGTTTAATATTGTTTGGAGAAAAAGCTTTCGAGACATAGAAATCACGGCTGTCATCACTGGGATAAGAAACATTAAGGTTCGTTTAAGGATAAGGAACTTTGTTTTAAGATCGATTACGTTTTTGAGATTGTTCGATATTAATATTAACATATAAGTTAGCGTTTTTGAAATAACTGACAGGAATAAAAAGTTTGAACGAAAAGTCACCACAATAATGTCTTCGAAAGATTTAGGTGGTCGTATAAGGGATAGTTATAATAATTATGTTGATGACGACGACGAAGATTTAGGTTTGCAATTGAAAGGACTAAAGATTACTAAACGTAGTAACCCAGAGACAATAATTAATATGCAAACTGACACAGACAATGAATATTTGCAGGCATCTCACGTTTTGAATGATGATGAATTTGATCTCGGCGGCAGTTATTCTCAACCGGTTGTTGATGTAAATCCATTTAATGATACTAATGAAATAAAATCATCAACAGACAACATGACCAGTGATACTAATGACACTGATAATATTATTAATAATAATACGGCGAATGTACTCACTGATTCGATACCCAAAATATTAGGTAGAGAACCAGATATTATATTACATGATCAAGAAAACAATAATGTATTTGGTTCATCCGAGGATGATGTGTTAGAGATACGATATAATTCCGGAGCCGAAACTGATTCAGATCATGATCTTGGATATGACCCTACTAAAGGACAAATAGCTAACACCAGCACTAACTTTATGGAAGATAAAGCTGATAATGATAATAATCACAACAATAATAGCGATAGTGATAGCGATAGCGATTGGGATACTGTTCCTGCTGTGGCATCTTACGATATTTATAATGATAAAGGTGAATTACAATTGAAACCATATAATGAAGAAGAAGATCGAAAACCTCGTCAACAAAACATATCTTCAACGGGACTACCTAATGATAAACAACAGCCCGACCCGAATATAGGTACACAATCTAATGCAAATACTTTTCAATACACTAAAATAGCTGTCGAGGCACAAGCCCAACGGTCTTATAAAACAAATAAGAAAACAGATTTTTTGTTTGAACATAAAAAATTGCTAAAGATGAAAAATGGGAGTAGTAATCTTTCTTCAAATTCAATTAATGCATCAACAGATTCTTTAATAAGATCAAAATCTAATTCATTAGGAATATACAGTAGTAATAATAATAGCAAGGCTGATGATAATGATGATGATTATTATGATGAATATGAAGATGACATCGAGCCAGCTGATGACCTCAATAGGGAAGCGCAGTTGAGCATAACAAGGTTACTTTTGGATGATGTTGAGAAATTTGCATACCTTGGTGCAGTAAATGTTATTGCTAATCAAATGTGTACAGAATTGGCAACAATGTGTCTTTGTATAGAGATTAAATCTCATAAAAAGTTGGCTCAAAGATTACAATTTACTCAGAAGGATATGGCTGCATGGAAAACTGCAACTTTGACAAGATTATACAACCATTTAGATGTCTTGGATGAAGAAGTTGAAATGATTGAAAAATTATCACTTCATAAGATTCAAGTAAGCGATTTATTGAAATGTTTGAAGACGACACAGGATATGGATAATCCATGGGAAAATAAAGAAGAACAAAAAAGAGACTGTAAGGATTCAACTGAAGAACAAGATAATGATATTATTGATGATGCTAAAAATGTCAAAGATTCAGCAGATGTTGATATAACTTCGTTAGCAACAGAACAAACTGCTGATGATATTACAAACGACACGAAGAAAGATAGTATTGTTGTCGCATCTGAACCCACACAAGTCATAAATCCCGATGCCATTAAAGATAAGAATAAGTTAAAAGTTGATGTTGCATGGACTGTGATTTGTGATTTGTTTTTAGTATTATTGCAGAACTCATCGTATGATGCTAGATCAAGAACTTTATTGATACGTTTTGCTGAAGCTTTGGACATATCTAATTTAGAGATATGTGAATTTGAAAAGAGGGTAACAGATTCTTTGGATATGGAACAAGCCACAGAAGACCAAGTATGGAACGAAGAAAAATTTATGAAGGATCGTAGAACGAAAAAGAGAAGAAAGAAGATGGCCTACGTCGGTCTTGCAATGGTTGGGGGTTCATTGGTATTGGGTCTTAGTGGAGGCCTGTTGGCTCCTGTTATTGGTGCCGGTTTGGCTGCAGGTCTAACCACTGTAGGTATTACAGGTGCTTCAGGGTTTCTGACAGGTGTAGGTGGTACTGCTGTAGTTGCAGTCTCCAGCACAGCTATTGGGGCTAATATAGGTGCAAGAGGTATGAATAAGAGAATGGGTAGTGTCCGGACATTTGAATTCAAACCCCTGCATAACAATCGTCGGGTAAATTTAATTTTGAGTGTATCTGGTTGGATTATGGGTAAACAGGATGATGTGAGATTACCCTTCTCTACTGTTGATCCTGTGGAAGGTGATTTATATTCTTTGTATTGGGAGCCTGAAATGTTAGCTTCGATGGGTCAAACTATTGGTATTGTTGCGAGTGAAGTTTTTACGCAAACTCTCCAACAAGTTCTAGGTGCCACAATTCTAGCAGGTTTGATGACAGCTATTCAGTGGCCCATGGCATTATCCAAACTAGGGTATATTATTGATAACCCATGGAATGTCTCACTTGATAGAGCATGGAATGCAGGTCTAATTTTAGCGGATACATTAAGATCAAGAAATCTTGGTGAAAGACCTGTTACGTTAGTCGGATTCTCTTTGGGTGCTGCAGTTATACATTCTTGCTTGGTTGAACTCTGTAAAAAGAAAGCTTTAGGGTTAGTTGAAGATGTATTTTTATTTGGGACCCCTGTTGTTAGAAAAAAGGAGGAGTTAGTAATGGCAAGATCTGTGGTTAGTGGAAGATTCGTCAGTGGATACTCGAGTAAAGATTGGGTTTTGGCATATTTGTTTCGTGCTACTGCTGGTGGTTTCATGGCCATTATGGGTATTTCTCCGATAGAAGATGTGGAGGGTATCGAGAATTTTGACTGTACTGAGCTTGTTGATGGTCACATGGCATACCGTCAAAACATGCCAAAATTGTTGAAGAAGTTAGGGATAGCAGTCTTGAGTGATGAGTTTGTAGAAATCGAAGAAGCTATGGATCCGGAAGAAGCAAGAAGACATAGAAAATTGGTTAGGGATGTTGATGCGGCACAAAAGAAATTATCATCAAAAAAGAAACATAGCAGTTGGATGCCAAGTTGGATTAAACCAAAGAAATCAAAATGGCGTGAAATGATGGAAGAGGCAGTTGAGGATAAGGATATAAATGAAGAAGATGTAGAAAATGCAACAACTCCTCCGAATTCTATACCCAAAAAGAAAGATGCAGCTATTGTTGACCATGGGGCATTGATGTACGAATTTCAATTATTAAAAGCGGCAATGAGGAAGAAGGAAGAAGAAAGTGATGCACAAGAAGCCGGTAAAGAATCGGAAGATCTAGGGATAGATAAATCACAATCACTGCCGCATACACCAATAAACAGGTCCACGAATAATTTCCAACTTTTAAGTGCCGGTAGGACTGTTCTACCGGAAGATGATGAAGATGAAGATATAAATAAAAAAGGTATGACTTTTGAATTTCCCGACGATGTGTAGATGCATTTTTTTAATAGAGATATATAAAAACGAAGATAGACAAAAAAAATGTAATAATATTATAGAATTTTTTTTTTTATATTGAGCCAAATTCTTTTGTATTGTTGGTTCGATATTAGTTATATTATTATACCTTTTTTTTTTTCATGATTTATATACTTGTATATAAAGTATTATAGAAATAGTGATCACGTTAATAAATATATATGTCTTTTCACTATTTTGATATTTTGTGATGGTAAACTGTAGATGTTACATTGGGTTTCCTTATTATAATTTTCTGCATCATTCATAGGAATACTTCAGAGTTTAATTCAACATAAGAAGCAGCGAATGGGACATCAAAGTTGTTCATGACCTCTGGATGTAGAACACCGAGATGACCAATTTGTTGAGCCTTTTCACCTTCTTTACTTCTGAACATAACCTTAGCACCTCTACCTGGGAAATAAGTTTTAACAGAATCGTCTTGTTCTATCCAGTAACCTCTACCAGTGGTTGCGGCACCGTAATCAGCAATCCATTGTGTTCTAAAAGTTTGCATTATCTTACCCAAAAGGCCTTGAATGATTTCAAAACCAGAGTTCTTACCAACGTAGATAGCACCCCAGTGACGTTCGTTGTAAGCCTTTCTTTCAAGAGCTTCATTCTTGAAGACAACATCACCACTTTCAAAGACCTTAATTGGAAGTGTGTGTTTTCTGTTTTCCTTAACAGTCTTTAATAAACCTGGTAGCAAAGTCGTTCTAACAACTTGGTATTCTAGAGTCTTTGGATTGGCTAATTTAACGGCCTTTGTGTTGTCATCTTCAGTCTTTAAAAACTTGAAGTTTTCATCATGTGAACATAGGGTCAAAGCCATGACTTCTAACCAGGAAGCTTGGGAGGAGGCTAGTCTGAAAATGTCGGAAATTTTGTTAATTGGTAGAGCGGAAGCAACAAAGTTAGCATTGGACAATTGTTTACCCTTTGGTAGGTTGTTATAGCCGTAACCAATGGCGGCATCTTCCATGATATCACATGGATGTAGGATATCAGATCTGGTCATTGGGATGGAAACGCTTAGAACATTATTATCTTTTGGAGAAACGACAGCATGTAGGGATAGTTTCTTCAAACAAGCAGCAATTTCTTCTGGAGTTTGTTCAAGACCTAGAGCAGAGTTTATGTATGGAATAGAAACATCCATGACTCTTTCTTCAACCTTTGGAACCATCCGGGATTGACCATTGTGTTCAGAAACAATTTCAACTGGTTCAATGCTAAATTCTTCATCACAGTAGCGGGAAAACATAGCACATAAAGTATCTAGAACAATTTCAGCCTTTGTTTTGTCGGTGGCAGTGATATCAATAAAAACATTACGGGTCTCTAGAGAAATCTTAGAATGTTCTGAGTTAATCAATGGAGGTAAGGAACAGACAGTATCGTTGTCATCCATGATGACTGGGAAAACTGGGGAGTTTTCGATGATGTGAGTGAAACGACCGATGTTGTTCTTCTGTTCTGGGGATTTGTAAAATTCAATCAATTCTTCACCATTGAATTCTTTTGTTTGGTTCAATGGGACGAACTTAATGTCCTTTGGTGGTAGAGCTCTGTAATGGAATGGGCCCTTTACAGTGTCCAAATCGTGGGTACCCATAGCAACCAAAGATCTGTTTCTACATAAGTTGGAATGTAGCTTATCTTGAAGATTAATGAAAGAGGCATAAGATTCCTCAGTAAACTTAATATTTCTTAGAATTGCAGCTGAAGCATATGGTCTAATTTGTTCAGTTTCTTTATCGATGATCAACTTAGTGGTTGGTTTCAATAGTTTATATTTTGGAGTTTCAGCTCTACCCAGGTATTCATTAATGGATTGTGCAATACCTTCGATGCACAATAGATCGTAACGGTTGGCACCAATTTCAATTTTCAATTCAGGTTCTTCACCAGTCTTTAGAGCTTCCTCAGTTGTGTCTTCATCTAATTCAACACCAAATTCGAAACATAATTCATCGAATTCGTCATTGGTGTAATTCTTACCTAAAAGGTCGAATAATTGCTGCTTTTTAACAGAGATGGTAGGCATGGCAGTTGTTACTAAACACTGGTTTGTCTATAAGACTATTTCTAGTTATGATGATATATTTACACAAACAAATATAAAATTTTAAGTAAACAATATTTAAAATATGTTAATGATTTCTAGATATAGAATAAACTATATAAAAAGTGGATAATTCAAGAAATTGGTGAGGTCAACTGTCAAACGTAATATTCTTCTGTTTGACTGATCTCATGATTATGGCATTTTCATTTTCAATTTTTTTTTTTCGCTTTTGTTTGCTTTTCTCTGCAATGTGTTGAAAATTTTTCAACGTAGAAAATGATTTCCATCTACAATAAATTATCAGAGAGAATATATTCAATGAGCAACGTTTGATGACACTTCGTCACTATCACTGATGATTGTGTCTTCAGCTTCATCTTGACTTCTCTTTAATGCATATTTTGACAGTATTCTGCGTAATTGAGTCGAATCGATAGGCTTCTCCATCACATCATCGAACATATTTGTACTGATAGCTTCTTGGTAATAGTTTGTGATAGCAATAATCGGTGTCTTGGCATTGACGTCATTCGTATGTTTGATTAGTTTCACGATATCCAATACATTAAATTTCATTAGTTTTAAAGGAATCAAAATAAGGTCAAACTTAATGCCACTTGTAGCTTTACTAACTAATTCGTCACCTGCACTTGCCGTTACAACAGTGCATCCCATATCTTCTAAATCCTTAGCGGCACGGTATCTATGAATAGGAATTGGCTCGCAGAGAAGGATGTCCATGTGATAACCTATTTCATTGTTTGTGTTGCTAAATTCCAGTCTGCTACTTCTTCTTCTATGTCTTAAAGTATTAACTCTTGCAACTGCTTGAAGTCTATCAGTCTCATCAGAAGAAATATCAGCAGTGCTACTTCGTTGTGAATTTGCTATTGTCTTTGAAAGTAGCTTACTCCTGTGTGTCTTGTTAAATGTAGTAGACGCAGGTGATAGTGGTGATTTGAATTTTGAAGTTGTTGGGGAATCAGAATCACTGAAAAATAGTGTATTTGGAGACTTCGTATATGTACCAATAAAATTTGAAGATACCGGCGTATTAGTATCAATAGTACTAATTAAACTTTCTTTTCTTGAAATATTTCCCGGTCCTTGGTCTATACTATTTGATCTTTCAGGTGAAAATGATTTAATAGATGATGAATCTGATCTCATCAAATTCTTTGCCGTAGGGTTAAAAGCTGGAGAGCCAGTTAGCGAACTCTTATGTAATTTCATCTTAGAAGAAGAAGTATCTGAAGATGAACCTGCCACTGATCCAGATGATGTTCTTCTATGAACACGAGGTATATCACTGAAGTGTTCATTTTTAAGTCTATTGATAACATCCTTATTAGCTTTATCCAAAGCTGATAAATTTCTAAAGTAAAATGACCCAAATTCAGTTTGTGGATCATTCAATTTACTTGCTCTTCTCTCCCTCATATGTGGAGGGATAGCTAAGGACATACTTTTTGGAACTGAGGAGTTCCTACTTATATTTTCTGGTAACTGACTAGTCGTATTGGAAGTATCCATGGATTCAAGGACAGATGAGATACTTAGTTTATTAATTGGAGTGGAATATTCCCCTGTTCCTCCTATAAAAGCTCCTGACCAGTCCCGGGGAGCTGATGATATAGGAGTTCCTTTCGGCGTAGATAACGATAACCCACCTGAAGAATTTAGCATTGGAATGTCGCTATTATCTGTTATATTATATCCTTCCTTTGTTTTCGAAGTTTCTTCATCACTATCATCTAAATTTTCTAATATGGCACCTCTAGGATCAAAATACTCTGTATTTTCCGGATTGTCAACAGTTGGTACAAATGACGGTTCTTCTTCATAAACACTTTGCCAATCTATGGTCTTGAAATAAGGATGACTTTTTATCTCTTGGGCACCATTTACACCTAAACGTTGTGAAGGATCGATGACAAGTAGCTTTGCAATTAAATTTTTTGAATCCTTTGACAAAAATTCACTCTCTTCTTCAGCAGAATCGAATAATGGCCATTGGATATTCCCATCTAAGATATTTCTAAAGACAGCTTCCGGAGAATTTGCATGAAATGGTGGGTATCCTAATAAAAGTTCGAACATGATGCAACCAACAGACCACCAATCACATTCATCACCTTCTCCGGTGCCCTTAATGGTTTCTGGGGCCAGATAGTCAGGGGTCCCAAAGAATTTCTTATCTTGTTTGGTATCATCTGGGTGAAATAAAGCCAAGTCAGAATTATGTGATGCATTTGATGAAACTGTAGACATACTGTTGCTATGTGTTGTCTTGCGAATATTTGGGATAGTACTATTGGATAAACTAATATCGTTACTTGAATTGATTTTAAGTTTACTAGCAGAGGGTGTGGAAAAGTTAGTTAGGTTCTGTGGAGGTGGAGTACTTGCTCGAGAAACTTCGAATAATGATAAAGATAATTGAGAGTCACTTTTTCCAAGATTCAAAAAATCGGTGTTATGTGTACTATCTGCACGAGGTGTAGGAGTGTTTAACAAATCAGATTCTGATGGTTTCAGTGATGATACCGATCTCTTTTTAGTCTTTATAGTACTTGTCGTTTCAGAAGCTGATGACTGGCTCGCACTCTTATTAACTTCGGATTCATCATTCGAGTTATTAGAAGTAACAGATTTTGACCTAGCAAAGATTTTATGTCTTCTTACTAACCCAGCCCTAGATAATCCAAAATCAGTTAATTTTATATGGCCTTTGCTATCGATCAATAAATTGTCCGGTTTCAAATCGTGATGAATTATACCATTTTGGTGCATATCTTCTACCCCTATTATAATTTCTGCGAGGTATTGTTTTACCCATTCATCTGGTAATGTATCCATCATTTTTATCAAAGTAGCTAAATCACCACCAGGTAAATATTCCATAACCAAAAATAAGTTGTCCTTATTTTGAAAAGTAGCAAAAAGTTTTGCAACGTATGGTTTGTCACTTTGAAACATCATGATAGCTCTTTCAGATTTTACATTCATAACTTGATTCTTGGAAATCATATCAGATTTTCTTAAAACTTTTATTGCAAAATAATCTCCAGTTAGTTTCTTTCTGGCCAAATATACACTACCATAGGCACCTTTACTAATGGGTTTCAAAATATCATAATCACGAATACTTGGTTGTGCTGTTTTCACTTGGTTTGTTGCAAGCAACAAAGGTGATAAAGGTTGATTTGGGGATGCCGGATTGTTTGGAAATTGTTCTGGTGTCAAGAAATCTCTAGCAAGTGCAAAAGGTGAACTTATTGGTGATTTCTCTAGGTCTAATCTTAACATTTGATTATGGGAAGTTGACGGTGTATTTGAATGAATCGAGTTGTTAAAGTGACGCAACTGCGGATCATCTAATGGTTTTGTAGTTGCATTGTTATATGAAGATATATTCGATGGCAACGGTGATCCTCTTCTGGGTGTCAAAGAAATTGTTGTGGAAAGTTTCGGTAGATTTGAATTAATATTGGAAGTTCCTTGAAGTTGATTTATAGAGTTTGTGTTCAAAAGTTTTGTAGACGACATTTGCGGAGTTTGATATGAGGAATTGGAGACACTATTACTGCTGTTAAAGCTGGAGTTATTGCGTTCATGTACTGTATCCGAATGATATATATCGTAATCTAATTGAGTACTTGGAGTTATTGATCTTGAGGTATGTCTTGGGTATTTTGTTTGCTGAGGTTCTGGAGTAGAAGTTTTCTCGCGATTAGGTATATCATCAGTAAATCCCCATTGACTCAAGCTACTATGTGTAGTAGAGTGCATTTTTGGTAATTCATCATTTTTCAAATACGATTCTGAAAATAAGTTATTGTTATCACGACTATTAGTATCATTTACATGTTTTGGTTGTGGCGTAACGAGAGTCGGTAATTCAATCCTATTAGAGTCCATTATATTAAATGTCTCATTACTATGGTTCTGTGTAAATGTAGCGGCAGTGCCTAACGTTCGTAAAGTATTGGAGTCCAATTGAGACGGTGTTTCTTCTAAATCAGTATCATTCGGTTCATATATTGAAGGAATTTTATGCAATAAAGAATCCATCGAATGACAGTTCATATTTGCTGGTGATAATGATACCTGTGGTAAAATGGGAGTTGAATTTGCTCCCGTTGGAGTAACAAATTGTACACTTAATGAATGGGCTTGTTTTAATCTATTATTTTCTACTTGTTCACGAATCAATTGCATAGCAATATCATTTACTTCATCCTTAATCCGTTGAGAATATTTCATTGCATTGTCCAATCTTCGTACAGAGTCCACTTTCTTCCTAGTCAGTTCTATTGTATCTGAAATCAATTGTGTCAGTGTAGAATCATCTCGGAGTTCATCTATACAATCTTGTAAATCTGGATATTTCCAGTTATCGATATATTGAATATTAGTTTTTGAATTTGGAGAAAATTGGAATTGTGTTGTTGTGGTGTAGTTGTAGTTGTTATTATTATTATTATTATTATTATTATTATTATTATCATATATTGTTTGATATTGATGTTCTGTGGTTGGTTCACTAGGATTTACATCCACTGCGTACTCTGTCAATTCTTTCAATGATTCCAATAAATTCTGTTGTCTTACAGTCCATTCTCCATTTTGTAACTCCTCATTGAGTCTCTTCTCTTGTTCCACTAAATTATCATGTAACAATTGCACCACCGATTGGATGCGATGTTCAACTACGCAATTTTGAGAATGAGTCTCAAGCCACCAAGCCGGAACAAACGTTTCGCAAACTCTACATAATTCCATTCTTGGTATCGGTAAATTGTTATCATTGATCACGCCAATATTTTCTATGTGTCTAATATATGATGCAAAGATCGTTGCGCCAAACCCCAGTTTCTTAATGAAGGATTCTGGTAATAGTTGTTGCAAGGCCGATTCATGTTGTTGTTCCGTGTATGGTTTCATATTCCACATCGAGTACAACGGTTCATGCGTGCCTGGGTCTCTGATCAAAATGCCGCATGCCTCCAACGGCACCAAGTCCCCTTGGGAGTCCCAAGTATTGAACGTCACGGTGTAGCTGATATCGTCGTTCTCTAGCATCATCTCCACGGCATTATCGAACACAGCTTTATCCTGTGGGGATCCCGATACATAATCTGCGATTCGTTGAGAGGCACAAGGGGCCGACACGTCCAGGAGGCTCTCCCATTGTTGTGCCGATATGTATTTGACGGTGCCGGCCAGGTCCAGTTCCATTACCATTGAGAAGTTGTTCTGGGTGGCGATCTTTATGTAGTCGTCGTAGTTTGCGGAGTTGCCGCTGTCACTTGCATCGTTATCACTTGTACTTGTAGTGTAGTTGTCGTAATTCTCGGTGCCAGATTGGTGAGGTGCTGACATCTTCCCATGTCAATGAACTGGGTCGTAATGTGTTTGCAGTTGTAGTGGTGGATGTGAATACCACTTTGTCCACTTCAAATATGTATGTATGTATGTGTATATGAATATATATCCATATCTTAAAACTCCCCTACTATAATAATCATAATATTATTTGGTACGAAAAAACTAAAAAAAAATCCAAAAAATAAGGCTTTAAATTTAGAGATCGTGAACCGCGGGCTGTTAACAATTCCCAATTCACATAGTAATATTAAGATACAAGAAGTAAAAACAGTTTGTTGCAAGATATAGCAAGGTACAGATTGTAGAGTTCAGTGTATATGATATGTAGTTCCCGTAAAATTGATATAATATAAGTAGATGTCAAATAAGAAAAAAAATAAATACAAAGGTAGTGAGAGTTAAGATTTAATGTTTTTTAGGGATGTCAGAATATACGAACTCTTGCAAGATAACAGGATAATAAAATGATTTAATATTCTATCAATATGCTAAATATACAAATATCTAAAGTTGAACCTTCCTGGACTCTTTCAATATTTTATCATATCAATAATAACAGTTCAGAGAGTACTACTTGTCATCATCTTTTTATAGCCACGTACGCCCTACAAGCATATACAATTATACAACTATATATATTACGGGCCCTTGAACATTATTTTTAATATTCTAATAATCCATGACCCAACTCGTTATTCATAATTCAAGAACCAAATATTGTGTCATAATCCATAACCTCATTTAATTAATTATCAATCAATTATCAATCAACCACTAACATTTTAAATAAATTATATGTGGATTACCGTATCAGGAAACGAAACACGAAACCAATTAAATAATGTTCTACTTTATTTAAGACAAATAATAAAAAAAGGACGCGTAACAATATATATATATGACAAATACAGCCATTAGAATATATGAATATATATTCTAAGAGCGATATATATATATTGCCTCATACGGGCACTACCGCCGACTCATTTCCACATTAGGCATATAGTCGACATCTCTTGTATAAATACGGTAATTAACAACAAAACGGGTAATATTTGCAGGTGATTCAATCACGAAAATCATCAAACATATTTTCAGTTAGACAGAGGGGACCCGTCTCTGTCTGTATGAAAACTGCTGGACCAGCAGGAATACCCTGAATTACACACTCGCACACCCACACACAACTGGAAATGGATACGACTAATTTCCGCAAACAATACTTTCAGGCTGGACTTCTCAGCTACCAGTCAGAATATGCAACCATGTCACTGTCGACGAGGTGTAGTAGCTGTTCCACCTAGCAGTCGAAACGGGCATACGTGTCCTCTTCTCTGCCGTCCACAGTGACATTCCACGCACTTCTACACCCCCCTCTGGGCAACCAATACGCCACCCACACCATCCACCCACACACCCCACCCACCAAGGTCGTTCCCCTCCAATTTCTCATTTCTTCACCCCACGTCAGGAGACAGACACACACAGACCCCTGTAGAAAGAACTTTGAACGTACTATACGATGTACACCCATCTCGCTGTGATGCATAATTTTACATTTTCTTTGTCTCTCCTATTGCAACAATATAATGGGTGGTGGTGGTGCTATTGCAATAGCAGCAACCGAACAAAACCCGTTATAATAACAATATCCAAACTGTATTGCTGGATGGAACACACCCACTGAAGAATGTCTCCTCTTTCCATCTCTTATACACACCGAAAGAGGCAAATTTTAAACATGATTCCAAAGTTTATACAGAGTGCAAGTTTTTTTCGTTACCTGTTGTAATATTTTGTATTGTCTTATTATCACGTTTATTACTGTTACTGTGCCTCTCTCTATGTCTATCTTTGCATATTAATCCGTTCTCAAACAAATGATTTTCAAGTTGATTTAGTTTTGAAAGAATGAACGTTACTTGTTTATCTTCCACTCCTCTGCATTTTGCTATTAGTTTCTAGCTCTCTCTCTCTTTGCCCCCCCGCGTACGAACTGAAACATTTTCACGGTGTTGCATATGTAATATGTATATCGCATTTTCTGATATAATATCATAATATTCACACTCACATCTATGCTTATGTACCTTTCTTTTATTTTATTTTACTTTATTTTTAATATATATACTTGTATAATCTTTTTTTAATTCAGCATAACTTTACTATCCATTCTGTTACATTTATATTTATATATAAACTTGTTTCATTTGTTAAAAATTAAATACATCAGAATCACATACTCTTCCTTTCTTTGATTATTTTATTCTGAATCGTTTTTTTTTCAACTGTTGAGATAGATACACACACACACACACACACACACAACTATGGAATCTACTCTAAGAACTAACAAGAACTCTATCGACATTCCTTCTGATTTTAAAAGCACTTTGCCTCCACGTAAGAGAGCTAAGACTAAGGAAGAAAAAGAACAACGTCGTATAGAGAGAATTCTTAGAAATAGAAAAGCTGCACATCAATCAAGAGAGAAAAAAAGATTACATTTGAAATTCTTAGAAGATAAATGTCGTATTATGGAACAGCTTATTGGAGGGCTGGATTTGACTCAACTCTTTGCCAACCAATCAGATAAATTAAAATTAATTAATGATTTACATACCTTGGCTATAGAAGATGATATCGTACCTACTACTACATCTTCTTCTCCACATACTCATATCAAACAAGAAGATGAGGATGAAGATGAGGAAATCGAAAACTCGAATAATTTTGAATTCACTTTCTCAATGAAAGATATTCATAAATCAAATAGTAATGATATTATCACTAACAATTCCAATACAATGTCATTCCAACAACAACAAATTCCTTCTCCTTCTACATCTGTTTCTACTCATGGCTCAATATCGATGTCTCCTGATACTTTAGCTCATACTTTAAAAAATGAATTATTATCATCAACTCATATTAAAAATGATGATGATGATGCACGCGAGTTTGCTTTACATATTCAAAATGATAATGAAGAAACTATGAAAACGATCTTTAATGATCATACACATAACAACGACGATAATCAAGATTTCGATTTTGAAGCCGACGCTGCTACTGCTTTAGAGAATAGTATCCTAAGTCATGTGACTGAGGATTCTCAAAACAATCTCCTGTTGACTACCACTAATAATAATAACGAATTAAATGATGTAATGGACGTCGTCACCGAGTTCGACCCTCCTACTACTACAATCGCTAGTTCATTTGATCTTGACAATTGGCGTAATCCAGCCGCGATTACTCTGATATCATAATATTTTCACATATATTCCCACTTTTTTTTCTAATTAAAACCAATGATATTTTACTCTCTTTCCCCCTCCCACTAGTATAATTGATTTTTAAATGATTGATTCATTTAAATTTGATTAATACTTTCCATCACATATGTGTGTGTATCTATCTCATAAAACAACCACTGTTTATTTTTGCATGGGGAAGAAAGTTTAATACATCGTTTATTCATTGCATTATTATATGTGTCATATTATGGTACTGCCCGAAGCGCAGTCAAGTCTAAATTTGTCATTTGAACCTGTCGATTTCATTACTATTTAATAGAAATGGAGTAGTGTATAGTGTTGACTCACTTTACTCAAAATAAAATAATTGTTATTATTATTGTCGGTCGTTATTACTTTTTTTTATATTTGTATCCCTTTCCTAACATTCCTATGTTATTAGTTTTTGACAATTGGTATATCTCCCTTACAATAAGTTTACATCAACCCACTATTAGTAGTGATAAAGAAGTGACTAAAATAAATTTTGAATTACAATTCTATTGACTCAGTGTGGCGCGCTTAATATTTACTCTGCTTCATGATTTTGCAAGAGATAAGATATTTCATGGCTGCGACTGCTGAATAATCATGGTCTGTTGAATATATCAAGATTCTGTCGTTTTTGTTATTATTGTTATTTACTGGTTGTTGTTTATTCGAAGCAAGAAATTACGAGTTTGTTCAAATGTGGTTTAGATCACTTTCTTAATATAGAAAATGAAATCTTTATTTTTGGTTAGTTGGGACGGGAGCAGTTCAGTTTCGTGTTTTTCAAAATATATATATATATATATTTATATTTATATTTATATTTACTTTATTATCATCAATCAATCAATAGGTCTTATCATATTACTTTCTTCTTTCTCTATTTTTAACTAATTTGTTTTCTGACCAATATGCGTCATCCCATTACTCCGAGATCTTTTTCTTTTTCCCTCTCTCTGTTTGCTGAATGAACCCTTCGAGATCAATGACACGACAATAAATAGGTGAGACATCACTATATTGACATCGAATTATATAAATATTCACTATATATTCCTATTTCTTCTTTAAACATTTCGCACTCCCCTTTCATATCTCTCAAGAGGGAGATAAGAAACATAATACAACGAATGCTATTAGGAAAACTATTACTACGTAACAAGAATCCTTCCCATACTACAACTTTCACCAGGAGACAAATTACAACTATGTCCCTATCTAAAGATCACACCAAACTGTTAATCCCCGGCCCAATCACCCTTTCCACCGAAGTGATTGCTGCTTTGGGACAACAATCTGTGTCACATACATGTCCGTCCTTTACTACTTCTTTCAAGGACACTTTAAAGATGCTACGTCAAGTGTATGTTGCTCATGAGGCTAGAGGGATGCCCCTAGTTATCTCGGGTTCCGGAACGTTAGGGTTCGATTTGGTCGGTTCAAATTTGATCAACCCAGCAAAGGACCAAATTTTGTTATTATCTACTGGGTTTTTCAGTGATGAATTCCATGAAGCAATTTCGACTTATTACGTAGATAACTCGAACCAAGTGACTCGTTTGTCTGCTGCTAATGCCGGGGATTCAATCCCATTGAACAAAATAGAATCTGAATTACAAAATAAGAAATATAACCTGATTGTAATGACTCAAGTAGATACTTCAACAGGTGTGCTATTAGACATTGAGAAAATCGCGGCTTTAGTTCATAAAGTTTCCCCAGATACATTGATTGCAGTCGATACTGTATGCTCATTAGGTTGTGAAAATATTCAGTTCGATAAATGGGGGCTTGATATATGTATTAGTGCTTCACAAAAGGCCATTGGTGCACCACCGGGATTATCTCTTGGTATGGTTAGTGATAGAGCCATTTTAAAATCGGAAACAGACATCACTTCACGTAATGGTAGTTATTATACTTCTTTCAAGAAATGGCTACCTATCTTAGAGGCATTTGAGTCTGGAAAGCCAGCGTATTTTGCAACACCACCTGTTCAATTGATTGATTCCTTAAGAGTCGCTTTGGAACAAATTTTACAATTCTCTTACAAGGGTCAAACCGGTATAGAGGCAAGAGTCAACAAACACAAGGATACAAGTGATAACTTCAAGACTTGTATCACTGACAAGTTGGGTCAACAGTTAGTGTCTAAGACTTTAGATAATTCTGCTCATGGTCTTACTGCCATCTATGTTACAAACCCACCATCGGTGATCAGTTACATGCAACAACACGGCTATACCATTACAGGTGGGATCCATAAAGATATTAAGAGCAAATATGTCAGAGTCGGTCATATGGGTGTGAGTGCATGCGATGACTCTCTAAATGATATCTCAGGTTGTCTTTCAACTTTGAGTGATGCTTTACAACAACAACAACAACAACAACAGCAGTGAGAAACAGAGTCATAAAATTGAACTGACTCTGTTTTTTTCTCTAATATACACACCCCAAAAAAACAAACAGTACAAATATCACGTGACTTGCACACTATCTATCTATCTGTTTGACTCCTTTTCCACATCACACACACACATTTTAACTCAAAATAAGAAAATTGTTGATGACGATGATGGATGAACTTGATGTGTTTTTCATAACACGTAAAATATTTATATTCTTTACCTTCATTAGTAGTCTTTTTCATATATTATATTCTTATATACTCATCTCTCTCTGTATGGTTGATTCTATGCATTATATTCATTCTCATTATATTTCACTTCTTTTTTCTTAAATTTTTTCGAAGGGAGCAAATATTATTTATTAAACATTCCCACGTTCTCATCACTTGAAAAATATTATATATAAAGGGTACTTGACAGCCACATTATTTCTATCTTGAATTAGTCTATTTAATTTCTCTTCATTTTATATTGTTCTTCTAATATTACGATATATATCAGTAAACTAAAACTACCAAACTCACTCTCTCACAACAATGCCTTACGCTCTATCTGAACAACACAAAGAAATGGTCACTGGCCATCTAAAGCAAAATGATCCTCAATTAGAAACTTTAATTGAATCTGAAATTGATAGACAAAGACATTCCGTCGATTTGATTGCTTCTGAAAATTTCACTTCTACCGCAGTCTTCGATGCTTTAGGAACTCCTCTATGTAACAAATACTCCGAAGGTTACCCAGGGGCCCGTTACTATGGTGGTAATGAATTCATTGATCAAATCGAAACTCTATGTCAAAACAGAGCTTTGGAAGCATTCCACGTCACTCCAGACAAATGGGGTGTTAACGTACAAACTTTATCCGGTTCTCCAGCCAATTTACAAGTTTATCAAGCTGTTATGAAACCTCACGAAAGATTGATGGGTCTATATTTACCAGATGGTGGTCATTTGTCTCATGGTTACGCCACTGAAAACAGAAAGATTTCTGCTGTCTCTACTTACTTCGAATCATTCCCTTACAGAGTCGACCCAGAGACTGGTATTATCGACTATGACACTCTAGAAAAGAATGCCATTCTATACAGACCAAAAGTCTTAGTTGCTGGTACTTCTGCTTACTGTCGTTTGATTGACTACAAGAGAATGAAGGAAATTGCTGAAAAATGTGGTGCTTATTTGATGGTTGATATGGCTCATATCTCCGGTTTAGTCGCTGCTGGTGTTATTCCATCTCCTTTCGAATACGCTGATATAGTCACTACTACTACTCACAAGTCCTTAAGAGGTCCAAGAGGTGCCATGATCTTCTTCAGAAGAGGTGTCAGATCCATCAACCAAAAGACCGGTAAGGAAGTCGTATATGATCTAGAGAATCCAATTAACTTCTCTGTCTTCCCAGGTCATCAAGGTGGTCCACATAACCATACCATTGCTGCTTTAGCTACTGCTTTGAAACAAGCCGCTACCCCAGAATTCAAAGAATATCAATTGCAAGTGTTGAAGAACGCAAAGTCTCTAGAAGAAGAATTCAAGAACTTGAATTATAGACTAGTCTCTAACGGTACTGACTCCCATATGGTCCTTGTCTCCCTAAGAGAAAAGGGTGTTGATGGTGCTCGTGTTGAATACGTCTGTGAAAAGATTAACATTGCCCTAAACAAGAACTCCATTCCAGGTGATAAATCCGCTTTGGTTCCAGGTGGTGTCCGTATTGGTGCTCCAGCTATGACCACTAGAGGTATGGGTGAACAAGATTTCCATAGAATTGTTCAATACATTGATAAGGTTGTCAACATTGCTGAAACTACTCAACATGGTCTACCAAAGGAAGCCAATAGATTAAAGGACTTCAAGGCTGCCATTGACGCTAACCCAGATCTATGGACCGGTTTGAAGCAAGAAATTTACAACTGGGCTGGTGAATACCCATTAGCTGTGTAAAATAATTGAAGAAAATTCAAAGAAAAAAAATCTTTACACTGTTTGCATATATGTATATTTATATAGTATAATATCATTTAATTTTATTATTTTGAAAATAAACTCCCTTTATTTTAAATCTTTATCAACTTTTTTTATTCTAATGTAGTAATGCTAATAATAAAAATATTTAATATATATATATATATATATTTATAGGTTAAAGGAATGCATATCATAGCAGTTATTGGTTGAGTAGCAATGCATTATTATTTATGCTTTAAGGGATGCCAATTCAGAGACAAGTTTGTCACTAGATATTCTCTTTGTAGAATCATACACCAGCATTTTCGCCATAACATTTAAGATTCCGTCTCTAATAGTCACATCATTAATTTCATTCAATCTGGGTAATAATACCTTTAATTGCTCAAGTTGTTCTTCATCAGGTAGATATTTGAAATATTTGCCATCACCTTGCTCCCCAAACATCCCTATGAATGCATCCTCCGAACCAAATTCAGAAACTTCTTTCCAATCTAAAACCTTGGGATATCCAAATTTAGAAAATATACTGAGTAATAATCGTATGTCACTTCCATTTTGTCCATCTTGTGTACCATCATCAATTATAGCAGGAATATAAAAATCATCTCTAGTTTCAGAGACAATTCTCCCTGTGGTTGATATCATTTTGGTATCTTTTTGGAACCACTGTGATACTAAAATCAGTAGAGACCATATATCTACAGCATATCCATAATTCTTCACACCTAATAATAACTCAGGAGCTTTGTATATAGAAGATGATACATCTGTGATCTTACGTTCTGGACTTTCTGCGACCGTTTGTTTAGTATTCTGTGTATCATAGGAGATTCCAAAATCTGTGATCTTCAATAAATCGGTCTCTACGTCGACCATTATGTTTTGTGGTTTTATATCTCTATGAATAATTCCATTATGATGTATGAATTGCAAACCTTCAGCAATTTGAAGAAAATATTTGTATGCATATTTATTCACATCGAAATAATTCTTATATATTAATTCTTTTGTTCTTGTTGGTAAATCTTCTTCATTTGTGACTGTCGTTAGATTGTAATAAGGATTGAATTTTTTGTTAAGTTCTTGATGCCCTGATTGTCTATATTGAGTTCTCATCAATTCATATAAACTAAATGGATAATATGGGAATAGTAACTCTACCTCATCTTCATCTTGTTCATTTCGGCCATAGTCCAGTAATCCAATTATATGAATGGCACCTTTGTCCTTACTTGAAGACTCTTCGATTGCACTTCTTAGTTTCAATAGGATCGATCTTTCAACTTCGTGGTTATGGGGAGCCACAATGAAATCTGTGCTTATTGATTTAATGGCATACTTATCATTGACATTAAATATCCTTGCAAATTTGGTACTCTTGACTAATTTTCTTTCGGTTAATGGAAGGTCAGATAATTTTGACATTTTACGTTCCACTTATGATATCCCTCAATCTTGTTCTTCTATTGTTATAACAGTGAAGGGGATGGCATAGTGCCTTCTAAAGGGTTTTCATTATTGAAATTCACAAATTTGTTATATAGCGAATGAATATTTAATCAACAAAAAAAAAGGTGATGAGAACAGGGACATTACAGAATAGTTAAACGTATAAAAATGAAGAGAGGGAGGAGTATTAAATAATGTATATACTAATCCTTAATATCATTATCCTTTTTTAGCCAGGCTATTGCCAGAGGATGTAAACTGTTTACTCTACTAATGGAAATGTGTGAGTCTTCTTCAAAAGTTACATCCCCATTGGTGTAAAGTTCTTTAGATACTGTGAATTCAACATCCTTCTTGTAATCAAGTCTATCAATTAGACGACCATCCTTAATATGATAGATATTATCAGGCCATTGGGCTAAACCATCAAATATATGTGTAGCGTATACCACGGAGCATTTTCTCGTCTCGGTTTCCATCTTTAAGAATTCCAATAATCTAGCTCTAGCAATAACATCTAGATCTACTGTCACTTCATCTAGAAGTAGGACTCTCCATGGCTTCAATAAACCCATGACTAATTGAACACGTCTCTTTTGCCCATCACTCAATTGATGCATTCTCCATTCCAAATTAATCTCCAGGATATCACATAGTAAATCACCACGCTTTTGGAAATGTTTTAAGCCGATACTCTCTAGCAACTCTAGAACACCAATATCTCTATTTATAATATTCATGTGACACCACTCTGTGCCCAAATAAGTGCTCACTTGGACATCTCCATCAGCTTCATCATTATTTGGTAGATGCATAGATAGTGGACTGAAGGGGTCTAGACCATTGACTTGAATCTTACCATTCAAACATAAATGTTTCCCACTTAATAATTTTAACAGAGTAGACTTACCAGCACCATTAGATCCAATAACTAAAGTTCTGGTATTCCAAGGGATTTGCATAGTCACTTCCCTTAGAGCAGGTTCATTCTTACTTGGAAATGTATAGGTCAGATCTTCAATTTCTACAGCATACGATGTCACTGTCATTTTGATTATTTATGTTTTGTGATAGGTGTGTCGATACCAATGGAAAACAGAATATAAAACTAATGAAAATTTTAGTTTAAATATATATCTTGTTACAAATATTTATTGCCTTTTCTATACTATATATAATCTGGCGATATTAGTATCCTTATTTTTTTTTTAAATTAGATGATGTTATTAATGTGTGTATAGCTTTACCCAAACGCAGATTGTTTAATATTTGCTCAACTGGATGGTAGAATATGAAAACTTCTAAACAATCGAACTTGGCAGTTGCACAACAATAGAAAGGTTGCTTTGTTCCTTTCCTTTGGTTAAGTTTCAGTTCTTTCTCTCCTTAGTAAAACATATAGAATGGAAAAGACAGCTACGGCGATCTTTCGCTGGCGCCCCTTTGGAAATTTTTCACTTTCGTTCTCTTCTCACACAGTTTTCTGGGGGCAGCACACAGGCATAAGAAGAGATGACGATGGGATGGCGATGAGATGAGATTGGGTTAGTTCACGTGAAAATATGTTAGAACTTGAAGGACTTGGAGACTAATGTCATAAGCTTCCATTTAAATAGTGGGGATGTATATATATGTATGTTTATCTCATTTGTGTTGCTATATAATATTCTTTATGTCCTTTAAGGATTCAGATAGTATTCCCGCCACGTCTGTGAATTTGGGTATGTCAAGATTTGGTGCGGAGAAGACATGAGATGACAATTGCATCTTATGATCACAAGCACCTAACGCTATAGAACATACGCCAATTAACAGAGATGCTTTAATAATTTTGTTATATTTCCGTTCTTCATAGTAATCGTTGTTGTTCCCACTTAGTTTCTTATGGTTCTCTTCATTCAATGAAATCCCTTTATCAATAAGTTTACCTATATAATTTTGATCAACAATCCTGACTAACTTCATACCACTTCCTGTGTTTCTCAGTGGACTGGCTTTATTGATCATCTTATATATTTTCTTTTGTGTATCCTTTGCTATCGTATAGCTGGTACGAGTGGTTGCTAGAACGTTGTTCCATAGTTTTGTGTATGTAGTTTTATCTTGCATTGATTGTATTAATACTTTTTGTATAATTCCATGAACTAAATCTGTTTCATTCTCAAAATTCTCCAAGTTCTTATCGTATTCTTCATATAGATTTTCTTTAACCGCAAGAATCATATTGCTATATAGAACCAACGGAGTGTACATGGAATGTGTACATATCATTAGATCAAATATTTGGAAGATTATACAATTGTCATTCATGGTATCAGGTTTGAGGTCATGTGAAAATATAGTCAATATCGATGCAATGGCAAAAAATGGTTTAATTTTATCTAATTGTAATTTTTGATACAAAGTTATATCTTTGTCCTTTATTAAAAATGGAATGATTCCAAGTTGGTCAATAGGAAAATCTAAAGAATCCATTAAGAAATCCCGCAAGTATAATAATGAATATATTTCAATGCAATCAGATAGTCGACGTTTAGTTTGGTGTGATATTTTTGTCTTGAGTTTATAGTGTTTGGAATCATAACAAAACATTACAATAAATGTCGATACAATATCATGATAACCTTGGTAATATCTTAATTTGGGATATGATCTGAAAAAATGTACTATTTCCCCCTTTAAGATTCTTTTCAATGATGTTCTTGTCTTTTCATTTGAGATGTATCCAAATGATCTGTTAACATCAAGGTCTATCTGATTCTCATCACAATGAGGTATATTAAGTCCATCGACATTTGTTCTGGGTTGTAATATTAACTGACTAGTTAACACTTTATGCCAGCATATTTGCCGTATCTCATTGGATACAAATCCACCTTTAGACTTCCCAAGATCATATATCAACGGAGTATCATCTGATAGCAACGCATGCTTGATCACTTTCAGCTTTAACTCCTTGACTGTCTTATCGTTATAAAAGGACGGTAAGAATGAAAGACAATCATCAGTGGTAGCATCGGATCCAGTAAGTTTGTTTGACCATTCACCTATCCCCAGACCGATGATAGAAGTCATATTGTTTTTCCGTTGTAATGTGGGATAGTTCTATAAAAACAAAACAATAATATTATATTGATCCTACTTCGTTAATCAGTTGAGTATTTTCTTTATTCAACTTTCTCTCTCCCTGTTTAGATTTAGCAATAGTTATATGCTAAATATATATAAATTGGAAGTTAAGATGAATGGAAGAAAATATATATATACGAGCCGCCCTGAAAATGAAAAGAAGGCTCTTCTAGTTGTCTGCATTTTAGACAGATGTGTCAATGTAATTGTTAAAAAGGTTATATAATGATATATTAGAACATGGAAGACAGTTATTGATATAGTTCAATAGAGGATTGATACATCGTTTGGTTGAGAAAACACACAAACTGAAAAGAATGACTTTATCATTTTTGAGGGCAGTAATATTGCAATTTTTAAGCTACTGAATCAAGAGAGAAAAAATTGTTAATTTATGTCATA
Organism: Maudiozyma barnettii; assembly: GCF_903064755.1. Classification (NCBI taxonomy): domain Eukaryota; kingdom Fungi; phylum Ascomycota; class Saccharomycetes; order Saccharomycetales; family Saccharomycetaceae; genus Maudiozyma; species Maudiozyma barnettii. The sequence continues at coordinate 1,515,169 of NW_024545238.1, read as the reverse complement.
TCACATGATGAGAATACCCTAAGAATATAATTGATTGGGTAACTTAATACCACTCAAAAAGATCAGTACCTTTATTTAATAAAACCTGTAACATTATGAAACGAAATATAAGCAGAGAACTCAGGTACCCTAATATTTCAGGATTTTCTATTCACAAATTAATGTACTGTATCCATTTTCATCATATTATATAATAATGGTACTAACATGCATATCAGTACCATCATAGACTCCACAGCTTAACATAACAGTTTTAATCATTTTTGAGGTTCCAGTCACTAAAAATGTTCTGCTTGAAATTGTTAACAATTTCACTTTTTTTCCAGAAAAACCCATGTATATTACCGTTTTAGGCGATATACATGAAACAGTTGTAAATTTAATCAAATGCAGTAAATTATTAGAAAACTCATTGTGTTATATGCGATGAGATGGTTATTTCATTATCACATTGGAAAAATAAAATTATAAAGATTAGTATATAAGTTTCATAGTTTTCTTTTCTATTTCTTTTCCCAATATGTCGAAGTAATTGGAGTTTACAAATATTTGATATCTACAAGAGCAACTAATTTCAATAAACTAATTGACTATCAATAAGAAAAGATGTCATCACTAGTACCCCACATAAGTCCATTGGCATATAACAGTTCATACATTCCAGGTGAAAGTTTGTTAACTTTTACCTCTATCTATGGCGATGGCACAGACATTACATTTAATCAAATGCAAGATTTGGTAAATAAAAAAATGAGACAGGCTATTATGTTTGGTGTAAGATGTGGTGCAGCTACATTAACTATTATTATAATGTGGATGATATCAAAGAGGAAACATACACCTATTTTCATTATTAACCAGGTTTCCTTATTCCTTATCGTCATTCATTCTGGTTTATATTTCAAATATTTACTGTCATCAATCTCATCTTTAGCATATTCACTAACGGGGTTTCATCAGGTAGTTTCAAGATATGATATATATGTGTATGGTGCAGCATCAATTTTTCAGGTATTATTGGTTGCTTCAATTGAGTTGTCGTTGGTATTTCAAGTTAAAATTATGTTTGCAGGGATCACCCAAAAGAAAGTAGGATATTTAGCTCTATTAATATCCGGCTGTTTAGGTATTACCACAGTAGCTGTTTACTTCACAACCGCTATTAAAAGTATGATATCGGTATACCAGGGAGTTAATACTGATTACGCTAAATACTTTAATATAGCTACTATTTTGTTATCTTCATCGATTAATTTTATGACGTTTATCTTAGTGGTAAAATTATTATTTGCCTTAAGATCAAGAAGATTCCTCGGTCTCAAACAATTTGATAGTTTACATATCCTGTTAATTATGACCTGTCAATCATTGTTGATTCCATCTGTTCTGTTTATTCTGGCTTATAGTTTAGATGCCAATAGTGGTACAGACGTATTAACAACCGTAGCTACTTTATTGGTTGTATTATCCTTGCCACTTTCTTCCTTATGGGCAACTTCAAATAATAATGTTTCGAATACTAAGCCAATGGAATCAGATTATTCTCCAGAAGAAGGTGGATTTTATCCAAATTTCAACAATAATGGTCGTTGGGGTGCTGAGAGTGTTAATTCTGAAAATAAATATAGTTTCAAATCGAGTACGAAATATTCCAGTGATACTTTAACATCTAATGTACATATGGGATCATTTGATCTTGAAAATAATAGTAGTTCATCAGAGGGATCTCAACAAGAAAAATGCTCAGATAGACACTATAGTAATGTTTATGATGATACTGAAAAGACTCCTGTGACTGTTAAAGAGAAAAGTTTAACAAAAAATATTACCGAGACAACAGAGTGTTCATTAGATATTTATACTCCTGACACCCTTACTGATGAGGCAACACGCAATTATTGGTTAAGTGATTCACATAACTTGAATGAGTGAAACCAATAAATTCATCCTAAACTTTCAATTTATTATGCGTATTCTCTTTTCAAATTTGATATTCTTTATTTTTAAACTTAGTTCTAATTATCTTAAGGAGTTATCTTCCTTAATATGTATATTTTTTTTACTTTTATATTTTCATTTATATATCTATAAATAATATATGCTAAAGTGTCTTTACATTAATCCTTTGGAGTTAATCATTTCCTTCTCATATAATGTGTGGTAGAGCCATAAAATAACCAGCCGCATGCAATATTTACAATATCATGGATGAAGTAAAGATTTCTGGTCCCATATATGACACAAAAATAGGACAAGTATCCAAAAATACTTATTGTTATAAACCAATCGAAAGATTTTTTGGGAAATGTTGGCATGTTAAATGTAGAGTTAGTTGATACCAATAATATTATTGGTGTCACAGCAATAAAATTATGATGCGATCTAAATGTTGTCTCATAGTTGATACTGAGGTTATGTAAAAACACTATTATGACTGGGACATTGATTATTGCAACAATTAGAAATAAAATTAGAAGTGAAATATTATAATTTTCCAAATTGCTATACTCTCTGTTCCGAATACTCTTGAATTTGCGTTTATGAAAAACAATACGAACACAGGTACCTGCTTGTATTAAGGTTGCAATAACATATGCAAGTTGGTAAGGGACATAAAAGACCACGGCAATGATTAATAAAATACACGTCAGTATCCTCTTTCTATCAAACAATTTCCTATGTTTCAAAAATTCATCATCCTTTTCCACACCAGAAGACCATATTTTATCTGTCGCCAGTATCACCATGTATCTCACAATTACAATAGAGCTAGAAATTATCCAGAGGAAACCTAGCGACATTAATGCAAATAATAAGCCAATCCAAGCTTGAGCCCAATTCCTTATGCCTAAGAAATACAAGTTTGTAAAAAGATTTTTTGAAGATAAAATAAAAGGCCTATTAAGTTTCACAGGATCTAAGTAGTAGAGAATATGTTGTATACCATTGGAATTAGTAACCGGAGTAAGTATTAAGGAACTTAGAAATATAACCAAAGAGTACTTATCTAGGATGTGTGATAAAGTAAATGAAAAGTTTTCATATTTTCCAGTTCTACTGTAATGGTAAAATTGCATCGCTAGTACTAAGGCCACAAAAAATATTGGTAATGATCCAATTGCTAATCTATATCTGATAAATAACATCTTTATGGTTAGTAACCAGTTTATTGTTACTTCGATTTTAATCGAAGCTCCTGGGGGTAAGAGAACATTTAAGTGTAGACTATGTGGTTCACTTATATTAACAGGAATAAATGGTGCCACATTGTGCATATTTACTTCCAAATTATTATGGGTAATGATATTCACATACCATTTACTTTCTGACGGAGTCGGGATGTACTGCCTTATCATCGGTTGGAATAGTAAGGTATTATAGCTTTCAACCTCTGGTTTAATATTGACATTATAGGATAGTAGTGCATCGGACTGTTGTAAGAATTCTAAGTCAATCGAAGTTATTGTTTCATCGGATTTAACATTTTTTTGCAATCCATATAAAAACATGTTTATTTGTGTGATATCTATCTTATCTGCTTGAGAAACTTCACTGAAGGAAGCATAAACAAAATCATCATCATTGAAGTTTTCATTGCTAATGTTATCAAGTAAGATGAAGTCATATTTTGTTAGTTGGTCATGCTTTATTCGGTAATATCTGAATGGGTTATTGTTTTCTTCCAAGGACGAATCAGCAGGATATTCAGTTGTTAGCGTCGATCGAGGGACTGTCAATAGATCTTCAGTTAATGAAATGCATTCTATTTGAATGGAGTTTTTGCATAATCTTAATGATGCCTTCTTTCCACTCGTCATCAGTATAAACTCAAATTTGTTCGCAAGATCCTTTGGGATATAAATAATGTACGGTTCTGTGTTTTTTAGAGAATCGGTACTCTTTGTGTTTATGAACGGTTTATCACTAGCAACCAAATTAAAATGATCTGCATCAATAGTTGACTCCCCAGGTTGATAAACGTGACTGGATTTTTCAGATAAATCATTATTGTAAAATTGTTCAAATCCAGACAATAATAGTCTTTGTGAGATATTTATTCTTTCTTTTAAAGTCTTAGTCTTACTTGGGACTGTATTGTCTATCATTTCAAGTAGCAACCTAGAAATAACTAGTCTTAGTTGTTTGCACCAGACGATAGCTAAGTGGTCTATTGGTGTCCACACTCCTGGAATTGTAGTAGTATAAGTGGTGAAACCATTTTCTATTGGGAGTAGATCTTGTACTGCAGCATAATCAGCTGGTAAAACATTGTCCTGAACTGCACCAGTGATCGATATCAGGGAAATATTATTTGAAAAGAACGATTCTTTATCATCAAATTGATTCCTCCAGAAATCATTAGTTCTCTTATATATCTTTAGAATATCTCCATCGAATGTAACTGGAGCAGCAGCATGAGGTGATGACAACGTTATTATAGAGTTCACAGAGCCAGAAACATGATTTTGTAAGGTTGGCATAACTCTCGCTACTATACCACCCATTGAATGAGCAACTATTATTACAGATTCTGGAACAGTGTTCGTTTTACCATCAATCGATTGTTCGTATAGGGATAAAATGTATGCTATTGCATCGTTCAAGTATTCTGCTTGATCTAGCATCGTCTGTCCATGAAATGCAGTAAAATCTTCATTGAAGTCTGCGGTAAAGAAGTCAATATTTTGGGTTGTTGGGTTATTAATGGAATCCTTAGAGTCGAAGAACAAGTTTGCACATGCCGAGGCGATAGATCTAACTTGTTTGAAACTGCCGGCATTACCTGGAATAAATAGCACGGGTACCCCATTTAATTGAATATGGTCGTTATTCATTGGTTCTTGGTCTTTATCCTGTTCTCTGTAGAGATATAGATGATATTTCTGAGCCAATGGTGTGAATTGCTTACTAAATCCATCAATTCTTGCATAAGATGGGTACATATATATAGATCGACATTGAGGTACATCAGCACCTGTAAACTCTTTCAAAAACGTTATTGTTGTTACATATAGTATCAGTAATAATCCTATTATTGAGATTGCATTAAATTTCCTACTGGGTCGTAAATCCTTGGACCATTTGTCATTTCTTCTCAGCCTTAGAGAATCTTCATTTTCACCGTATTGTTCAACATTTGAGAGATCTTGTAAAGGTATATTATTATTGGTTGCAGTTGGTTGGTAACTTTTATTTGAATTACGGAATACATTTCTTCTTAACGCCGATGAGCTTTGACGTAACATATTGGTGAGAGATCCAAGCAATGCCATACCCAAATGCAAAGTCGATCCACAGAAAGCCTATCAGGTTGTACGGCTCAAGTACTGTTTTCTTACTATTATATAGGAGCTATGCCTTAAGAATTGAATAGAATACTATCTTAACTGTCAATTAGGCTTCGATTGCTATTCAATTTAAATTGCAGGTATATATGTATATGTATTTCTCATGATCCAATATTTTTCACTCTGCGGTATAAAGAAAAACGCTAAGAAAAAATGAAGATGACCGACCACATAGACGACAAGATATTTACTACTTATGTCATATAATTCTCTTGATATCCATAGAGGAAATGTGTTGTTTTGTAATATAAATATGTGTATATATTGTTTGTACATGACTTGTAATATTCTGTTTATAGATTATTGATTTGAATTTGAAGAAAATATCTTCAATTGTTGAATGTCCTTGACCTTGGAAGTTAATACTTTAATCAAGGGCGATTAGATATTAATAATAATACAATTATGCTAGAATAGCAATTCTTGAAATGAAATGAGGTTTAATAAGATGTGTCGTAATTTATAATAATGGCAAAAACACATCAAGATGAAAAAATAATATATATATATATTATTATTTTTCTCTCTTTGAAATGTTCATGAGGAAGTCTGTTGAGGAACGGATGAAGATTGAGATGGTATAGGGGTTGATGGCGCAGTATCAATATTTTCATGTTTAATGATATGATCAGACGTTGTCTTGGTAGAGGAATTCTTACTGGGCGACTTGTTATTTTTCTTCTTTGGTTTGGATTCCTGGTTTGTGGTTTGATTATTCTGAGGTTGTTGTGATTGAGGCTGTTGGAGTTGTTGTTGTTGCTGTTGTTGTTGCAGTAACTGTTGTTGCTGTTGTTGAAGTTGTTGTTGGAGTACTCTCTGTTGTCTGATTCTGTTAATATAATCCCTACGATATCTCATTGTTGATTTTCGGAGTTGATCATATGATTTGCTTCCTAACATGGTACCAAATCTAATTACTTGAGTATTATTAGATAATTTATTCAATCTTGAAGGTTCATTAGAAAATGGTGTACCGTAATCACCAGTCTTTGGTGAATCGTATTTCCATTTATCATAAAATCTTGTGAGTTGATCCGATTGAGAATCATACACATCAATGGTAGCATCAGAATCATTGTCTTCTTTATCTACTGCATCAAAATCTATGAATTCGTTTAACATTGATTCCTCGTTGGCTACTTCAGCACATGACATATTTGGTTTTCTATCCAAATATTGGATCCCAGCACGTCCAATTCTTCTTCTAAATTTAACTGGATATTCTCTTGAATGTAATTCCTTTTGAGCATCGAATGGATTGTATAATTCGACTTTCTTTAATTCTTTGTTTAATATATCCGATATTCTATCACCATTCTTATCAAATATTTTCACTTCATCAGAAGTACCATTCATGAATTTCTCTAAATTTGGTAAGAAGAATGATTTATCAATAACAAATTTTGATGATGCAATAGAAGAAAAAGCAGATTCTGAAGAATTTATTTTTTCAGGTAAATTCATTTCAAATACAGGGTTATATGGATCATCAGTTAAATTGAAGAAAGTATTTCCATCTTCCAATTTTCTTTTTTCCATTCTCTCTTGAACAAATCTTTTGGCATTTTTTTCTTTCTCTGATAATAACTTATCAACATCATCCAATTCAATATCAGGAATCTTAGAAAATGGTAATTTGACATAGACATGAGAAGAAATGCTTGGAGATTGTTGTTGTTGCAACAATAGTTGTTGATGTTGTTGCTGTTGTTGTTGCTGTTGTAAAAGTAATAACTTTTGTTGTTGTTGCTGTTGTAACAAAGCTTCTTCTTTTTTTAAATTCTTAGAAGAAATATCCGATTTACCTCTTTGTAATTGTTGTAATTGTTGGATTTGTTGCTTAGTTAATTTCTCGCCAGATTTCAATAATTGTTCTAAATGTTTCTTCAATGCTCTATTCTTAGATGATAATTTCTTATTACCTATTGATGTAGCAGTGGCAGTGGCAGCTGTAGCTGCTGCTTTAGCTTGTGCAAGCTCAGCAGCCTCTGTAGCGGCTTTCTCTTTAGCCAATTGAGCAGCAAGGATTTCTTCTTCTTCAATTTGTCTCCTTCTTTCAATTGTCATTACTGTGACTTGTTTCTTTCTATGATTAATCAAATCATCTTCATCACCTCTAATGTTCAATTTTCTTTTCAAGTTTTTAATCTTAATTCTATCATCAAACACATCAGAGTCCTTCTTTAATAATAATGAAGAAGTTTGTTCTCTTTGTGCTACTAACAATGCCAATTCTTTAGCTCTTTTCAATTCTTTATGTAAACTTCTTAATTTTTGACAATTGATAATATCTATTCTTCTTGTCTTTCTTGGATGTCTAACTTCACGTCTTCTAAAACAAACATATGGATCAATTTCTTCTTTTTCGCCAGGTCTTTCAAATTTTAAAGTTGGAAAAATATTACTACCATTAGATTCAATTTTTCTAATTTTCCAATAATCATAAATTTGAGAACCATATAAATCAATTAAATTAATCAATGGTCTTGCCATAATTTGTGATTCTGGATCAAATTGAGTTAAAAATCGTTTCCCATCGGTATAATTCAATTGTTTTGCTAATGAAGATCTTAAACCGTATTCACCTAAATCAATTTTCAATAAAGTAGGTTTAATTTCATCGAAGGATAAGATACTTTCTGGATCAATACTTAAAAATGGTTGTCTATCTTGAATAGCATTTTCAAAAGCACTACAAAGGATTTCAAATTCATCCTCGCTCAATTTTGTTGTAGTTTTGGAATTATCTTCAATCAATTGTTTATTAAATTGTTCTTCTAAGAAGATTTCATCTTTTTCATCCATACTATAATTTGAGCCACAACAATCTTCAACAGTAGCAGAAAATTTAATATAAGTACTTGGTTCATGAAAATGATTTGAATAAAATTTATCGAATTCAGGCCAATCTGGTAATACATCAGGTGTTGGAATATATTCTTTTGCCTTTCCATTTATTTGACTCGCACCTTTTTGTAAAATTCTATGTAAATGGACTTCTTTCTCTTCATTTTTTTCTACACCTGTCTCAACATCTACCACATCTCTTTGTTGTAATTCTTGTTTATCTAAATTCTTAAGATCTGTTGGTCTATATATCCTCAGATGTTGTTTAACAGATATTTTCCTATGTCTAAATCTTGAACTACCAGCCGAATGACGTCCCGTACCATCCATATCATGATCTTTTACAATTGACATGTTCTTATTATTGTTATAACAGCAGATTAGAATAAAATTAGAATAAAGAAACGGGGACACTAGTCGTACAAAGTTATATTTCCCTATTCCCCACTATCAAATATATATATAGCGGTTGTATTCCTGTTTATGTTTTTGTTTTTTCGCTCCTTCGCTTTTGGTGATAATAAATATGGTAGGAAAGGAGAGAGAGAAGGGAATAGCACTAGTAGTAATAGTAATAATAGTATAGCCACCAAATTTGTAATGCAAAAAATATAATAGTAATAATAATAACAGGTAGAAAATAAAAAATAATGCAAATAAAAAGTGATATAAAGAATATATATATATAGCAATATGATCACTTTGCGATGTATACCTCCAATATGAGGAGTGGTTGGTTGGTGGGAGTATACGTATATCTATTTATTTTTCTATCTTTACTATTACCGGGTATAATTTGTTATTAGAAATAGAAATAAGGTAGATAGATTATATATATTCATTATGTAAATTATAGTGTGTGGGGGTGTAGTTTGTTGTATTTTTTCTCTGGTTGAAGAGCGGAAGTTAAGAACGACGACGACGACGGCGACAATTTTTGTTGTTGTTGTTGTTTTTTGGGCGGTATGCGCGTCGTGCCGGGTGATGTCGTGAATGGTGATGTGATGTGCTGTGTGTGTGCTGTGTTGGTAGTTTATACCTATACATAGGCATATATAGGTATAAATACGTATATATAATTCAGTTGGTTGTTCTAAAGAGTAGAATAATTCAAGTATCCCATTGCTCATTGAATAAGTGAAATAGTAGATGGTATAGATCTGTTTGTAAACTTTTGTTTGTATATGTGTCTTACATTAACTAATCTTGTAGAGGGAAGGCAAAAAAAGAAAAGGGTTTGAAACAGTTTTGATCTGATTTGATCTTTTTTTTTTTTGCGATGAGCTAATAGCTGCATTATTTACTTTTCATTACTAAGATAAAGAAAGAGAACAGTTGAAATTTTTCAGAAGTATATAATAAGCCAGATTTGATAAAAATAGTACCACTTTTATATCTTGTATGATAAGTGGCATAAGATATATAGTGAGAAAAAGATGGAGAATGAATATCAAGCATTAGCTAACACAGTACAAAAGACATTAGATAATTTGCAAAATAAGAAAGATTTTTTGATTGAACAACAACATCATTATACAACCATTAGAGAGCGATTGTTGAAAGTTAAAGAAAACAATAATGACAGTACTGATAGCTCTTACGACGATGAAGAGAAAGGTGATATCTTTGGAGATATTATCATCTCTAAAAAAAAGATATTCTTAAGTATAGGATATGAATATTATGTGGAAAAGACTGTGGGTGAAACCATTGAATTTGTTGAAGATAAATTACAATTGATGGTAGAGGCAATTGAACAATTCGATTTGAAGATTAAAGAAGCAAAACAGACTCTAAATAATTTAAAGATGGTAATTGATCATAACCCAAAAATAAAAATAAAAGAACAAGAACAAGAAAATAAAATTGATGAGATTGAATTACCTACTATGGAAATTAGAGAAGAACTAGATGAAGATGGAAATGTATTGAATGGATCTGTTGTGCCTGCCGCTACGGATTCTGAAAGACAAAATATTGAAGATTTAATTAATAATAAATTAGTACCCAAAGTTGAAGAATTGAAAATAGATCAAAAGAAATTAGAAGATGAGATTACTCAGGATAATGGCATTCCTTCGCATGATGGTATTAATGAAGTAGATACTCCTGATATCTACAGTTTTGCAGATTTAGTGGAAAGGATGGACGAGCAAGACGAAGAAAATGATGGGATTATTGACTCTGATGAAATTAATTATGATTATGAAAAGTTTAAATCGATGGATAATGAAAGTGATAATGTCTACTCGGATGATGAATATATTGATGATGATGATAATGATGAAGAGGAAGAGAAATATTTTAAGATGCCAGGACATCTATCGTTAATGGATCAAATAAACAAATTACGTAATTCGAGAGGACAATCATATCCAGTGGAAGAGGTAAAAGAAATTGTTAATGATAATGATGATATCGTGAAGGAATCACAACCAGCTACTGATAATAGTGGTAAGACACACGAGAAATCAATTATGAAGAAGAAGAAAAATAAAGTTAAGAAGTCTGTTGGTTTTGCTCCTTCGTTGGATGTCCATGAAGTTGAAAGCTTCAAAGCCGAAACTAAGAGGCAAACTTTCAATTTTCCAAGAAACTCCAATGATTTATACTCTAGTGTCCAGGATATGATGACTGATGATACGAACAATCCAAACCTACATGAGTTTGATAACGATTTGTTTGCATCGATGATTGGAGCTAAACAATCGGATGAAATACATGATAAATATAAAGATGCAATAACCTCTAACAATGATGATGAGGAGCAAAACTCGCAAGAATTACAGGAAAACGTCAAGAAAGTTCGTGTCTCAAGATTTAAGAAAGATAGAGGTACTGTAAACAAACCCCCAACTGATATAATTGAAAAAGTTAATAAATCGGAAAGTAATAGGGCTGTTTCGGATGTTATTGTCGAAAGAGAGATCATAGAAACTATCCCCGAACCAAAACCAAAGAAAAGAGTTAGCAGGTTTGCCCAACGTAAGGAAACTCAAGCAAAACAACCAGTGGAGTCAACGGCATCCGCTATTGAGCCCCGAGATATCATAACAGATGTGATAGAGCAAACCGAACCATCTCAATCGACTTCTAATACTAAAGGAGCTTCCAAAAAAAATGGATCACTTTTCAAGAAAACTCTAAGTTCATTGAATAAACCGAGGCATTCCTTAAACAAGAAACAAGAATTCCCACAGGAGTTAATCGATTCTCTGTCTGATTCGGAACAAGAACCTGAAGATGAGCCTGTTAATAGAAAGAGAGAAATCGTACAGAAAAAGATAGAAGAGATTAAAGATGATGAAGAGGAAGATAATGATCTAATGTTTCCTAAGGAAGTTCAGGAAGCCATAAAAAAGGTCGGTAAGACAGAAGCTTCATTACGTGTTGCGAATGTAGATTATGGTGCACTTGTAGATAATATGGATGATATGGTACAAGCTTATACGTTAGGTGTATATGATGACGATTTAGAGGAACATCCAGGGGTTGTGGTAGAGAAAGTTGAAGATTTTAATACTTACAACAAACAAGTCGATAACTTAAAAGATGATATTATTGATTTCAAGAAAAACAACCCGATGGTTCCAATAAATGTGGATGATAAGGATGAAGAAGATGATGATGAAGATAATGGAGTCATAATGACAGATATAGTAGAGAAGGACATCCCAGTGAATTACCGTGACATTGCTGAGGGATACGAAAACAACCTTGGTTTGCATCCCGATAATATAGGTGACGCTGTTACTAAAGAATATCACACATTAAGACAAGGTATGTTGCAACAGATGAGGAACATGGCTTTAAAAGATAAAAATAATAGCGAGCAAGAGTCCAATCATATACATGCAGAAGGTGAGGAACAGGCTGAAAATTTAGCAGTGGAGCCAATAGATGAGGATGGTAACCCTATCCGAATCAGTAGGTTCAAATCTCAAAGGATGAATTTGAATCCATAATAACAAGAGATTATAATAGAGAGAGAGAGAGAGAGAGAAGCCACATATTTACAGTCGTGGCTCCATTATATTATTTTTAATTATGGCAGCGTTAAACAATAGCCATGCATAGAGTGCGCAAAGACAAATTACTGTTGTTGTCATTCTTTTTTCAAATATCAGATATACCTTTTATAGAAGTATCACATATAGATAAGCAAATAAATAAACTCCGTTATGCGATTCGATCCGAAACATCTATCCAAACTTATCATTCGGAACGCATTATTTGAATCTTCATCGCCATTAATCATTTGGCACATCTGACCTCTTTTCTCTTTTCTTTTTTGCTGTTCCATTTCCTATGTCATTCCTCGACTACCCAGCGATATTATCAGCTGTTGATATCAAAACCTATTATCATAACGGTGGTATTGCTGCAACTTAACGTATACCCCCTCACCCCAACTAGTCTCCATAGTGGGCGAGGATAATGGTCCAAGTCACGTGAAGTAACGACCTGTGGAGTGGAATCGTTTCTTAATTCAGTTATAGTGCCTTTTGTGACTGTCAATAATATTTCGGTCGCCAATTGCGTAGAATAGCTAGTAGAATATTAAGTGCTCATCCGCGAGGCGAAATTAATTTTTCATCAACTGAAACTGTTTGCGTAATCAATCTTCTCTGACTGTAAATGACAAGGAAGATTGTTCACCAAATTAAACTAAATGTGCTCTTCAAAGTCCCATGAGAAGATGACGATTCACTTATGGTAACCTAATAAGAGAAGTTTGATTGATAATTAATTTTTTATTTTTTAATCATTATTGGAATTGTTAATGTGGCCCGGGAAATGTAGGTGTGACACCCTAATATTCACGTTCTTGTTTTGCTTTTACTTTAACTTTGAGCTAGATGAGTAGATTTTCATATTAATGGAAATAGTTATATATATATGTATATAATGTGTCCTATGATTTTTTTTTGATAATGAGAGATTATGTGTCAGTGCCATAATTTACCTTCGTTACAGAATTAAGCATATCGTTACTGAGTTCATAATATAAAAACCGTATATATTTAAGGAAAGTTCAACCTTTTTCTTCTATTTATTTACTACCTTTATTGCATTAAAAATATTATTAGGACTATTTATAATATCTCATAACGAGCAAATATAATTGAAACCCCCATTAGATATTAGAAATTTGCTAAAAATGTTATCTGATAGTATAAATAATGGGCATACCAATGGACAACAAGATGTTAATAATGTAGAGAGAACATTTGAAAAGACACACCAGCATACGAATGGTAACAATAATAGTAATGACGTAACGTCCCCTACAAGTCATTATATTAATATGTTACTAGGTGATACTAAATTAAATTCACCATCCGGTGATCCAAGGTACTTACAATTGGAAAGCTCTTATACTTCAGGGTTTCATTTAAGAGACGAAGTAGATAAGTTTGATTTCGATAATAGTTTGAAGAATTCGGTGAATAATCCTGGTAATGTTTCAATTGATAATATATTAGGGTATTCTTCGAGTGATGAGCTTACCGAAGAAAATGGCGTAGAGGTCGAAATGGACGGGTATGACTCTTTCGATGAAGTTTATGATGAAATTGATGATTTAATGGTCACCATAGATGAAGTTAAGGGACAATTTGTTCAATGGATGGATAACATAGATAATACACTATCAGATAACCCTGAATACCAACAACAACAAGACTACAGTGGTGATGACGTACCTAGAGTAATTAAAACTAATGAGACTGTCAAGTTTTTGAATACGATTACTGATATTCGAGATATTGTTATCAACGAAGACAACGACAACCCTGAAGATGCTAAAGTTCAACAGTTGAAGCAATATGGGATAGTTGATATCAGAGAAACGAGTATTGGATTGAAAGATCCTAAAGTGACGAATGATCCATGTTCTAAATTAAATAATTATGGTGTGATTTTAATGAGATGGCCTGAATCTATTGCCCAATTATGGGATGAGTATAATAAAATACCAAGTGAATGGTCTCAGGAATATTTAATGTCATTCTTAGTGAATGTTCGTAAGATTAATGAAATGGAACATTGTAATATTGATATGGAATTAACATTGATGAGAGAGAGTTCAATTAGAGAATTGGAATCCAAATTCAGTTCTGGATGGAGAAACGAGGATAAAAATTTCTCAAGACAAATTAATAGGCGTAAGAAGATATGGAATGCTATTGAAGATGGAATAGCAGATGGGATTGATGTAACAGACTGTATAAAAGTCCTGACACAATATGTTGAAGAGACAAATAAAGGCTTGAGTCTGTATTACAAAGGAGTTCCTTTTAAAATTATTGATAGATTACATAAGATTAAATAGTCTTCCAGATAGATTAGTATTATATTTATAATATATTCATTCATTATTTTGTATGCATATTGCCAACAATTATATTATATTATACAGTGGTATATTTCAGATTTAATCGTAATAATATATTGCATTAGTATATATCTATATGTAAATGTATGGTTTGTTTATATCTTTTTTAGTTTTTATTTTATTCTTTCAAATTTACATTGAAAAAGATGGAAGTTTATATTACATGTATCAAGGGAAAGAACATTAAAAGGTAGAAAGGATCAGATGATTAGGCGTATATTTTTATTTTATTTTATTTTATTCTCTTTTTATTTTAAAATTCTATTAATCGTATAAATCTTCATCTAATCTAGCAGCTGGGTTGTTTTCGATGAAATCTAATGAAACCTTGTGACCTAGAAGCTCTCTAATGTTTTGAACCTTGTATTTAATCATAGTTGGTCTCTCTAAGGATAGACCCCAACCTAATACTCTAAGATCTCTTGGTAAGCCCATGGATTCCAGCATTTCTGGTCTGAACATACCAGAATTACCAATTTCGACCCATGTGGCTAGACCCTCATGCCATGAGTAAATTTCCATGGATGGTTCAGTGTAAGGGTTATAAGTAGGTTTGAATCTTAACCCAGTGACACCCATCTTTTTGAAAAATTCTTCCATGAATTGAATCAAGTCACCTAAGGTAATATTATAATCGGCAAGAACACCTTCGACTTGATGGAATTCAGCCAAATGAGTAGCGTCGACAGCTTCGTTACGGAAGACACGATCGATGGAGAATAATCTAGTTGGTTTAGGATCCTTGGCTAATTCATGCAACATTGCTACGGAGATGGCGGTAGTATGGGTTCTCAATACCAACTTTTGAGATTCCTTTTCATGCCAGTCGTAACGGTAACCAATGGAATCATATTTACCATTTTCATGCACAGCTTTAATGTTTTCCATGTAAGTCTTATCCTCTGGTAGGTCTGCTACTAATGGATCTTTCAAATAGAAAGTATCTTGTAAATCACGAGCTGGATGTTGTTGTGGAACGTAAAGAGCGTCGAAATTCCAGAAACCGGTTTCAACGTATTGGTTCGAAGGCATTTCGGTGAAACCCATGGAGAAGAAGATTTGTCTAAATTCTTCTCTAACTTTATTCAATGGATGTAAAGCACCGGATTGAGTTGGAACACCTTGAGAATTGAAGTTATAGTCTTTGAAAGTCATGTCTTTATAAGTACCGTTTTGGACCATGTCTGAAGTAATATCAGTTTCAGCTTTAGTGATAGTTAAAGAGAAATCCGAACCTTTAGTAATTTGGAAATCTGTAACTTTTCTCTGTGAAATCAATTTTCTTTTCTTCAAATCAGCAAGAGTCTTTGAATCAATTGAAGAAATATCTTCTTTACCTTGAGAAATCTTTTGTAATAAGTCTTTAGTAGTATCATCTAATTGATTTAAATCCATTGCTTTGACTTTATCTGACAATTCTAATTCATTGGAATCATTCTTCTTAATCCACCCATTCTTGAAAGCACGAGCTTGACCAACTTTACCATTAGAACCTAGTTTGGTACCGACTTCTTTAATTTGTAATTTACCTAAATCAGCAATCAATTTCACCAGTAGAATTTCATGAGAACCTTTTTCTACGATCTCGAAACCTTCCTTGGATAGATCATAGTGCAAAGTATCGATATTTTTGAATTCCACTTTACCGTGAGCTTGCAAAGAGTTCAATGCAGACAAAACCTCTTGAGAAGATTTTGATGGGAAAGTCTTTAAAGAGGATTGAATCTCTCCTAAATCATTCAATTTCTGTAGAATCTCTAGTTGGAAATCAGACATTCTTATGCTGTTGTGGATGTTACTGGGCTGATTGATACGTAAAGTTAACTATTATTAAAAAAAAAAACACTATATATATATGTAAGAATTAAATTACTACTGCGTATATCCAATATATATATGTGTATATATATATGTCATGTCATTATTATATTATATTATATAAATATTTCAAATCATGAAGAAAAAAGCAATCCCACTTGTCATTAACGATGCAAAAGAAATTGAACTTCTGAAAAAAAAAAATTTTCAGTTTTCGCTTTTTGTTGTTGTTGTCTGCGTTGCGTTGTCTTCGATGGTGCTTACTTTTTTTTTATTATTGTATGGCGATACGCACGTGACATGCACCGGGTAACACTCCATTTCCAATATTTATTATTAAAATATCGATTAATCAACAACAATAATATTGTTAGATTCCTTATTATTTCTTAATCTTTTACATCTATTAAATGCCAGGGTATGAATTGCAGATTGTGTATGAGATGCGGGGACATTAATAGAGCCTAATCTAACTTTAACTCTATCTTTTTCATCATCGATTGGCAAACTTTTAACATCTTGTTCATTATCGATTGGTAAACTTTTAACGTCTTGTTCACTAAATAAATCTAATTCGATATTTGCATCTAGGATAATTTCTCTTAACGCAAACCATTTTTTCTCTAAATTTTGTAAAAGACTATATTGATTTAATAAACCGTGTTGTAATTGATATAATGAATCGAGTTGTTCATTTAAAGGTAATTGTAAAGTTGCACTAGTTTCTTCTTCTGGTGTATCATTTTCAAATTTCGGTAATTTATTAATAAATGAATCATTCATTTCAAAAAGGTTATTTTTAAATATTTTTGTCTTAACGATATCAATATCTATTAAATCTAAAGTACGTTTTTTTGAATTCATATTTTCATCGTCATCGTCATCGTCATCGTCACCATCACCATCATTGTCATTGTCATTGTCATTGTTGCCATCTTCAGCAGCATTATTGCCATCTTCGTCTTCATTATTATTACTATTGTTTGATGATGATATTATTGTATTTCCCACTGGGATATTACCGGGGATATTTTTAATCATTTCATAATTTATTCTTGAAGTGTTGTCAATATTTAGGATATGCCTCTTAATATTGCTATTGTGAGTCCTTATATGGCCTTTCTCTTTGTAGTAATGTAAATCATTTTGTATTGTATGTGTTGTTTTATCGATTTTATAATGATTAATTGCGTTAGCGGCAAATTGTAATTGTTTGTCCTTCTTGAACAACGAACTATATTGTTCATCCAGTTCCTTATGGTTCATTGTCATGTCTCGTCTCTTCTCGTCTCTTCTCGTCTCCTATATATATATATGTATGTATGTATTCTTTTCAGCTCTATCACTCCAAGTTGCATTTATAACCTTGCATGCCATATATATATATGGAATGCTAGCAAACAAAAATATGTATAGAACACGCCGTTTATATTTATTGCGTGTCACGTGGCGGAACATGGGAGAGAAATTCGCAACGCGCACCCTTGTCACTACGCACGTAATCGCGTACCACGAACCGCACACACATTCTGCCCAAGCGGCCTGAAACGGCTGTCACAGCCACAGTGAGAAATTGTGTGATTGCGCGCTGTTTCACCTGGAAAAAGTTCCTTCACCCGAATAAAATTTGTCCCTTTCAGCTGTGCTTGCTGTGCTGTCTGTGTCCGTTCTTATCTGCAGAATTACCTGTTACGGCCATCCAGGAAATTTATTGCAAAATTCCATCGCTTTTTTCTCTCTTCGCTTTGCTGTTGAGCCCAGCAAATGGCGGCGATGTCTGTCTGTGTTTGCTCGGTGGTTGCGCGGCAATTCACTGCTGTTGCTTATATTATTTCAGTCGGAACAGGCGGAGTTTCTTTGTTGCTGCTACCGCTACTGCTGATGCTGATGCTGATGTGTGTATTCCCTTCACAGGTGGGTTAGCCGTCTGCTGTTATCTTGGGTTTCGCTAATCTGATTGGCTACAGATACAATAACGACAAGAGACTAAAGAGAAAATGAATGCTGCATAGACAGACAGACAGACAGAGTTATTCCGTTGGCTGATTGCTAATGCTACGCTATACATATTTATACATCGATTGTACAGCTTTGGCTGTTGCAGTTGGCATCTTGTATTATGTAGTTATAGTTATAGTTACAGCTACAGCTATAGCTATAGCTGTAGCAAAGAGACATCGATATACCACTATATATATACCATACATAGGTATATTTCCTATCGGTTGCAGAAGGAGTCATTTAGGATACAATAGCTAGTTAAGAGTAGTGGTGGTGGTGGTGGTAGCACTAGCAGAAACAATACATACATGAAAGCATGTATGTATATGTATATGATGTGGTTGCAACAATGTTACCTCTCATTATATAATACTAGTATATATATATATATATATATATAAAGGAAGTGTGGTCGGTTATTGTTATATATATATCTGTAAGTAAAAAAGACAGTATCACTTATTTATATATATAGGGGGGTAGATTAAGAAAAGACAAACACATACTCACTGACTCACTGAGACAAATTTTTATATATACACGCCACACACACACACACACACACACACAACATGTCATTGCTTACATCACAGTTTAAAGAACTGGAATCTATCAATAATTCAACAATAGACTCAGCTACAAGAACAAATACAAATCAGGATATATTTATGATGATGGAGTCTTCAATTAGTAATAATAATAATAATAATAATAATCCATTAAATTTGACATTTTCAAAAAATGAAGATTTATTTAAGGAATCGATTTCAATTTTTAAATTATATAATTTGACAAAATTAAACCTGCCTTATAGAGAAAGAATAATTAATATGTCAATCAGATTACAAAAAAAAATTTGGTTGGAAAATGAAAATATTTTACAATTACTAAACTATATTGATAATAATCAATCACAATCCGAACAAATTCCACCCGTAAATAAAATATCACCTACTAATCGTCATCACCATCACCATCACCAGAATATATTGTTGAGTGAAGGAGATGATGACGACGACGATGGCGATGACGACGACATTTATCCCGATGCATCGGAAACACCATATGGTTCATTCACTAATGATTATGATTTAACAAATAACCTTGTAAATCATGGAGATAATTTTGTTATGCCAAGACCAATACCGTCAAACTCATTTAATGATAATGATGTTTTTTCATTTCATAGAATGAACAATAACAGTAATAATTTTAGTAGTAATAATAATAGTGTAACCAATAATTTCACTACTACTACTACTACTGCTACTGCTGCTGCTAATACAAATAATTTAAATTTATTGAATATGAATTTTAGTTTAATGAATGATGATTTAGATTCGTTCCAACATAATTCTGCAACTTCACTATCGAATTTCCATTATTTAGATGATAATTCAGGTCAGTTACCGTCTTCATTAGATATAGATAGTACTGCTAGTTCAAATTGGGATATTTCAAATTCTTTGCCAAATTTTGCATCTCCTTTACAATTCCAAAATCCTTCACATTCGACTGCGACTACTGCGACTACAATGGCTCCACAGCAAATGATTACACCGTCAAGAACACCATCACATCCTTCAATACCATTAGTCTCCACTGCAATTATCTCAAAAAGACAGCAACCAAAAAAGATTAGAAGAAAAAATAGTAATAGTGGGAATTCACCGGATAATAAAAATACAAAATGTAATAATTGTCAAACGTATACGACACCATTATGGAGAAAAGATTCCCAAGGGAATTCATTATGTAATGCATGTGGATTATTCTTAAAATTACATGGTGTAATGAGACCGTTATCATTAAAGACAGATATTATTAAGAAAAGACAAAGAAATGGTGCTGCAAAGAGAACAAATCAACTTTCACAACCTCAACAACAACAACAACAACAATTGAAAAAGGATCATGAGAATTTGGAATGGTTATCAATAAAATTATAGACACATACATATATACATACTCATATATTTATTTAATGGTAATATACTCTTTTTTTGTTTACCAGCCACATTTATTCTAGTCATCTTATACTATATATATTAATCAAACCTTCTTCTTGTTCTTCTTCTTCTTCTTTTACGGCGCGCGACAATATATTTGATGAAATAAAAATATTCATTCATATAAGGAATTTGGTTTTTTTTTAAAGCAATTTACATACACATATATTATTGAATAAAGAAACTCAGGCTGGCACTTAAGCACATACACACACATACACCATGGTATCCACTCCAGAACTGAAGAAATATATGGATAAGAAGATTATCGTTCAATTGAATGGTACAAAAAAAATAGCAGGCGTCCTTCGAGGTTATGATATATTCCTTAACATAGTGGTAGATGATGCCATTGAAATAGTATCACCAAATAATAACATTCCCCTTGGAGTACAAACAGTAATAAGAGGTAACTCCATACGATCGATAGAGGCTTTGGATACTGTAGTATAGCTTTGGACTCTCTTTATCTTTATCCGATTTTTTAGTATGTGGTTTTTTTACATATATAATATATGTATTTATATGTATTTATATACTACCTCTACAAATAATGCATTTCTATTCATTTTTTTTTTTGAAATATCTATTGAACTATTGGTATCTAATTTGCATTTCAATACCAGCTTTATTATAATCACATTTTTCATAAAATCCAACATTTTTCTCATCACAATCTAAGATTATCTTATAACATCCTAATTGTTTGCCAATTGAACTTAGATAATTTATTAGAACTTTACCAAGTTTTTGACCACGGAAATCACTATTCACTGCAATGTCTTCAATATGACCAACTAAACCTCCATTATGTATAATTTTCTTTTCAACAAATACAGTTCCAATAGCTGCAACTTTTTCAGTTTCCTTCGCTGTTATAACAAATGTATTATAAGCTTGTTTGCCATTAGGTAAAAGTACAGAATCCCAATAACCTAGAATCGAGTTGAAGTCCTCTTGACTAATCTCCCCAACTGTAGTTAATCCAGCCAATGCTACTTTAGCTCCGTCAAAATCGCGAGAATCAATTCTTCTTACGGTGAAGCCGTCTGGGATAATAGTCGTCATTGAGAAATGTTCAAGTTGTATATCTGAATTGTCACAAAATGCTGTTTATTAAAATGATGAAATAAGTAGTTGAAATAAACAGTAAGAGAGATAATCTTATCGTATATTGTATGCGGCTACCACTTAATCATCATAAAACAGTTAAGGGGGAAAGTTATATAATAAGGCAAGTTCAGATTTATTTTTTTTTCACTTTCCGGATTACTTCATTCATATTCAATGTTTAATAAAACAAATGAATTAGGTATGTAGCTTAATAAATATTAAAATTATTTAAGAGGAACTACAGGGCCGTATATAATTTCTCTCGAGTTATTTGCAATCGTTACAAAACTTCAAGAGTCACTTTACAATTATCCTACTTGTAATATCAATATTCAATAACAATGTTGTAATTGAATTTCAAACTGGAAAATACTATAAGTACTGCCTGTAATGTATCCACCGCATACAACTCCTTATGTCAGCCTTGTTCAGGTGTAGGTTATCTTAAACGGAAGACTACTTTTATATATGAATCTCATATAACGGTATTCTAATGTTAGTTAGAATACTCTATAAGTTATAGATATTAATAATTGATTATTGTATATCGATTATGTAACTTGTCAATCTAATGTTCCTTCTCTTATGCCTATAATAAAAGTTAATAACGGTAACTCCTCCAGCAGATATTCAATGGATATTATTCTTATACACTTCGTCTCTTTTCTTATGTCTTTCGCTTATCTTCTTCTTGTCTGAGATGATAATCATTCGGATACTATCATCTTCATTAAGGGCAAAATCCATATCTATCACAGTGACAGTAAAAAAGATATTAAAAATATATAGCCCTGTAGGGGGCTCGAACCCCTAACCTTGTGATTAAGAGTCACACGCGCTACCGATTGCGCCAACAAGGCATATTTTATTGTTTTTTTGGAAAAATAACTCTATCCAAGAAGTAATTAAATTTTAAAATTCTAGTGTACTGTTCGTAATTGAAATGTGTTGAAATGTGTTATAATATAGAAAGTATCAATACTTAGTTATTCAATTTTTATGTTTAGTAAGAAATTATTACTAACTGTTCAATATGATTCTAGAACATTCTTTAAGAATGATTAGTAAGCAAGTATTACTAATTGTTTCATAAGTGTCTAGAACATGTTTCTAGAATGTTTAGTAAGAATACTATCAATATTTGGTAGACTGTTTTCCTTTTCCAAAAGTATAAAAGGACCACATATTCTAACTTTATATATATACAATCTTCCTTATACAGACTTACTTTATATAACATAAAATAAATACACAAGATTATACATTTGAATATCTATAACTATGTCCGATATTTTCAACTCGAATACTAATCGTATATTCTCGATTTCAAACTTACGTTTACATATTTAACTGAAAAAATTTTATTATATTACAAAATCAACTTATAGTCGTCTGATCTTTTTATATCTTATATAAAAATATATAAAGTAAATTATGGAAACAATTATATTCATAAATGAAATATTGTTCCATTTATATATGTTGGGTTATCATTGTTGCGATTATAAACTCACTCGACAGTGGCGTAAGTAATCTATTATTAAGTTGTTGCGGGATGAACTTATCAATA
Source organism: Maudiozyma barnettii (assembly GCF_903064755.1). Classification (NCBI taxonomy): domain Eukaryota; kingdom Fungi; phylum Ascomycota; class Saccharomycetes; order Saccharomycetales; family Saccharomycetaceae; genus Maudiozyma; species Maudiozyma barnettii. The sequence goes on along the minus strand of NW_024545238.1, from coordinate 1,492,066 downwards.
GATCATTGCGGGATGAACCTATCGTTAGATTATAACCTTGGTCATTATCCCTCTTATAATATATTTCCGACACCTTCTGAGTTAGATTCTAATCGTTCTATAAATTATATACAATATAAAAAATCACTTACAAATATAAGAGAAATATAACAATTATATTTTGCTTACCTAACATTAAAACTTAAGCTACGCCATTCACCTCTATACCTAACACATTAAATAATGAACGAATATAAATCTAACCACGGTATGTCTGCTTCAGCTCATTATTCCTACATAATTGCTGTCAGATACACAGGGAGTCGGACGTTCGAAAGTGCGATGACGTAAGGTTATGAACAAAAATGTAGATCATCTTTTGAAAATGATATATAGTAAAGAAGGACATAGAGAGAAGAATTGTATTCTTATCATTAAATTGTAAAAAAAAAAGTAATGATAAAGATATATTAAGAGTGACAGAAACTATGTGGAATTGAGATATCTAAAATGTCCAAATAAGAATGAAGAATTACGTAATAATTAGGTAATAACATTCCCATTAATTAGTAATTTATTACCTAATAATTTCATTACGTAAAAATTAGGTAATAATGGTTTTTACTTAATAATTCATTAGGTAATATTTTATTAAGAAAGAATTAGAGAAACAGTTTTTTGAGAAAATAAATAATATATAAAGACAGAGAATTCTGAACTTACATTCTGAGTTAGGTTCTATTCGTTCTATAAATTATATATAATATAAAAAATCACTTACAAATATAAGAAAAAGATAAGAATTATATTTTGCTTACCTAACATTAAAACTCAAGCTATGCCATCAACCTCTCTACCTGCCACTATATAATATGAACGAATATAAGTCTAACCACAGTATGTCTCCTTCAGCTCAAAGAGAATATTAATTGTATTTTATGACTTATCAAAATTGCTGCAATTTTCACATTCTTGTTTCAAAATTTGAGGAATATTATAAATATAGCAAGATGTAATGATAAGTTATTCTTTTTTTTTCCCCAGTAGTGTAAACAATAACAAGATACACCAGTTGTTATTCTACATGGATATTATGGTAGCACCTATACAACAAATGTTCCCTTAAAAAGTGTAAAAAAGTAATCCAAGTATTCATCAGTGCCAGAGATAAAATGATTGACGAAACAAGTAAGATATACAAATCTATATATTTTGTAAGAACTTATGGTTTATATATAAATAATAATAATAATAATAATAATAATGGTTGAAAATATGACAAAGATACCACTTTCAACTATAATCTTAATCATAATAGTCTGTTACCATCAGTAGTAATTGAGAAGTAAGATTGTAAGGTAAAGAAACCAATTTTAAATAGAAGCAAACTTTCCATTATTTATTGAACAATGAAACCTGGTATTACTAGTTGTGACATCTAATCCGCCTTACCGTAAAAAGAAAACTGTGACACTTCATATGTATCCTTTTTTATTTAGAAAAAGATTGAAGAAACGACAACAATTATAGTTTTATTTTACCTTTGATATCTTCTAAGTTAATATGTAGCAATAATAATCATTTTAACTGAATATTGTACCTAATAGACCTTAACTCTCTTCTGGTTTTAAAAATGCTTAACTTTCTTCTAATTACATTACATCATCAATTTTATCGTCGCTTATGGGAATAAATTGAAAGTGAAAAATTTAAAGGAAACGAAAAAAAACGAGGCGAAGTAAAAAAAAAGGGACTGTCAATGACAATGTGATTAAATAATTAATAATTCACAGATATTGCAGTAGTACTCGGATCATAATTTACATTAAAAACGGCGTTGGTTATCCTTTGCCTCTTTTAAGTAAATTAAATTTCAATTAATTAATAATTCAATATTGAAAAGTTGAAAGTCGAAGTTAAGGAACTTGATAAGTTATGGATTGTTACAGTGTGATATTAATTTATATTCTTACCTTTTGCAAATTAAATCGGTTATTATTATAATTGCTGAATTATCTTTTGTTTTATTGATGATTTGTGCAATCTCAGAGTTTGAAAAGGTTTTGTTTGATTATTTTGTTTAAGTTTTATCTCTTTTTTAAGTTGGAATGTACTAAGATAAAGATAGATAGAAAGTATATTTGAAAATATTTCCTACTACTATATCTGATTTGTTTGATTAGTTTTAAAAATATCGTGGCGAAGAAATAATCCACTTTTTGCTAATTTTGGTTTTTGGTTTTTGAAAGAACTATATATATCATCTATTCCAACTTAAATTACACATTTATCAAAAAATAATTTCTGGGGAAACTGATTATCTCTATTATTAGATTGTCCTTTATTTTATTTCATTCAAAAGGATTACTTTAAAATTGTAAAGTATCTGTTAGAACATAGAAAAAAAATTGCCTTTTTAAAGAACCTGTATTTTTACTGTTAGTATTTTTCCATACTTCAGTTATATTCCTATTTTTGAATAGAATAATATCAACATGAGCGATATTCCATTAGATATATATTCCCAACCTAGCGATGATGTACCATTTAATTTGGATGGCTCTACATTAGCAGAAGAAAATGCTCCTTTTAATTCATCCATAGCAGCAGGACTTGCTATCAATGTCACACCATCAGCAGAGTTTTCTGTATTGTCAGTAGATGAAGCAGTCAGTAAATTGAAAACAAACGGAACCTCCGGTATTTCCAGTATGGAGGAGGTAGAACGGCGGAGAGAACTGCATGGGACAAATGAAGTAACCTCAGAAGATGGTGAAGATAATGGGAAATTTGGTCTACTTAAAAGATTTTTGAGTGGATTTATTGAGGATAGATTAATTCTTTTATTAATTGGTTCAGCTGTATTATCTGCAATACTTCATAATGTAGGTGATGCAATTAGTATCACCGTGGCAATTGTTATAGTGATGTTGGTTGGTTTCATTCAAGAATATAAATCAGAAAAATCTATTGAAGCTTTAAATAAATTGGTCCCTGCAACATGTCATCTTGTCAGGTTTGGTAGAGAATCACATGTATTAGCAGCTACATTAGTGCCTGGTGATATTGTTGCATTCCGTGTAGGTGATAGAATTCCTGCAGATTTGAGAGTCATCGAGAGTGTAGATTTGTCACTAGATGAAAGTAGTCTTACTGGTGAACCTGATCCAGTTCATAAGTCATCAGATTCTGTGCTTGCAAACCCAACAGGAATTATTCCAATATCAGAGAGACATTGTATAGCTTTTATGGGTACTTTAGTGAAAGAAGGTCACGGTAGAGGCCTTGTGGTAGCTACTGGTAAAGAAACTGCCTTCGGTTCGATTTTTGAAATGATGAGTGCGGTAGATAAGCCAAAGACACCACTACAAACTGCGATGGATCATCTAGGTAAAGAACTCTCTTTATTTAGTTTTGTGGTCATTGGAACAATATGTCTTATTGGTATATGGCAAGGTAGATCGTGGTTAGATATGTTTCAAATTTCTGTATCCTTGGCTGTTGCTGCCATTCCAGAAGGTTTACCGATTATCGTCACTGTAACATTGGCATTGGGAGTATTAAGGATGGCCAAGAGGAAAGCAATTGTAAGAAGGTTACCTAGTGTGGAAACATTGGGATCTGTCAATGTTATTTGTACAGACAAGACAGGGACCTTAACGGCTAACCATATGGCTGTGTCAAAGATATGGTGTTTATCAAGTATGTCTACTAAGGAAAATGTTCTAAATGTGGGATCTACTACAGATCTGAGAAATTATTTAGCAGGAGACGTTAGGAAGACCTTAGAGATTGGCTCTTTATGTAATAATGCAACTTTTTCGGTAGATCATTCTAAGTTCTTGGGTAATCCTACAGATATCTCAATATTAGAAGAACTGTCGAAATTCGGTATGGAGGATGAAAGAGATAAGTATACCAGGATTAAAGAAATTCCGTTCAACTCGAAGAGAAAGTTTATGGCCGTGAGACTTAAATGTGAAAACTCGGACGATAAGGAATCTCAATTGATATGCGTTAAAGGTGCATTCGAAGTCATCCTTGGTCGTTCCAACACTTACCTGACTGAGGATGGAAAAATAGATAAGCTCACAGAAAAGAACAAAGAAACAATTATTGAGTGTGCAAACCAATTAGCATCAGATGGCTTGCGAGTTCTTGCATTTGCTAGTTCTCCATATCACTCTAAAACTGATTTTACGGATATTTCAGAAGATGATATTAATGATTTGACATTTAGCGGTCTAATCGGTATGAGAGATCCACCCCGTCCCACTGTTAAACCAGCAGTAGAAAAATTATTACAAGGTGGTGTCCATATTATTATGATTACCGGTGATTCTCCAAACACTGCCGTGAGCATTGCAAAACAAATTGGTATTCCTGTCATTAATGAAGAAACTAGTGTCTTAACAGGTGATAAAATGAAGACAATGACTAATGAACAATTAGCTAATGTCATCAGTCATGTAAACATTTTTGCTCGTGCGACTCCAGAAGATAAGTTAAATATTGTTCAAGCATTGAAAAAGAGAGGTGACGTTGTGGCCATGACTGGTGACGGTGTGAATGATGCGCCAGCATTGAAGTTGGCTGACATTGGTATATCTATGGGTATCATTGGTACAGATGTGGCTAAAGAAGCTTCCGATATGATTTTAACTGATGATGATTTTAGCACCATTCTGACTGCAGTCGAAGAAGGAAAAGGTATTTTTAATAACATTCAAAACTTTTTAACATTTCAATTGTCAACCTCCATTGCAGCACTTTCCATGATCGCACTTGCAACCGCGTTGAACTTACCAAATCCCTTGAACGCCATGCAAATTCTTTGGATTAATATTCTTATGGATGGACCTCCTGCTCAATCATTGGGTGTAGAACCTGTAGATCATGAAGTAATGAAGAAACCACCAAGATCTCGCTCAGAAAGAATTTTAACTATCGCTGTGTTGGGACGTATATTGGGGACTGCTATTTGTATTATATTGGGAACTGTATTCATATATGTTAAAGAAATGAGTACCGACGGTGAAAAATCTGCCAGAGATACTACAATGACATTTACCTGTTTTGTTTTCTTTGACATGTTTAATGCATTAGCGTGTAGACACGCTACAAAATCGATATTTAAGATTGGAGTTTTTTCAAACAGTATGTTCAATTTATCCGTAGGTCTTTCGTTGATCGCACAGTTATGTGTGATATATGTTCCAGTTCTACAGCATGTTTTCAAGACAGAAAGATTAGGTGCATTTGATCTGTTATTACTGTTTTGTTTGAGTAGTACAGTTTTTATAGTGGACGAGTTGCGTAAATTTATCGTAAATCAATACTTAACAAACTACGTTGAAGAAGAAAATCGTTATACTACAACGGTATGATAATAAATGAATTTGTTAAGTAGCGATATTCTACCTTTCCAAATATTTACATCTAATACTATCTGGCATAAACAATTAATACGAAAGTCGTATGTACATATATTTATATATTCAATAAAAAAAAAGACAATAACAATAATACAAAGGCAAATTGATATAAGAGATCTTGTTGGGCAATCTGCCAGACCTAAAGTAGTATTGATAATGTGATATTATATGCTATGAAATTAAATTAAATGCTAAGACGTATTAAAATGCTATGCAATTGTTGGCTGCTGCCTTTCTTAGTCTATTCATCACTGCTAGACCTTCCTCTTCCTCTGGAATCCCTTCAACAAATATCAGATCAACCTTGTCAGTTTCATCAACTTGTCTTAATTCTGCAAATAGATTTGCTTGAATTTCCTCACCATCATGACCCAAAGTCTTTATAATTAAATCGCAATTTTTGTAATTTTCAAGTTCAGAGTCTTTAATATTGTCTAGATATTTTGTGGTCAGAATGGCTATTTTTTGAACACCAGGGTTGTCATGTATCTCTTTTGAAAATAATTGCTTGAAAAGCTCCAATTTCTTTTCTTTATCTTTATCATCCGACGGTAGCAAAAGTACAACCTTAGCTGATGGAGCATAGTGCTTATATTTCATACCAGGTGTTCTGACTTTCTCATCGGCCTTTACACTCTTTGTACTTTCAACTTTGCAGTTTGCCCAAAATTCACCTCCAACATATCTAATATCCTCATATGTGAAACCACCAGGTCTTAGTAAAAGTGGAGGACTGCATAATCCATCAACTACCGTACTTTCGACACCAACCTTACAGGCACCTCCGTCCAAAATCAGAGGGATCTTTCCTTGAAGATCATGATAGACGTGTGATGCAAGGGTAGGAGAAGGTCTGGTTGAAGCATTAGCCGATGGTGCTGCAATTGGAGTGTCACTTAATGCAATCAATGCTCTCGCTACAGGATTGGATGGAATCCTAACGGCAAATGTCGGTTGGTCTGCTGTTGTCAATTTGGAAAGCGTATTAGTATCATGAGGGGGGACTGGAAGAAGGATGGTTAGTGGACCAGGCCAGAGTGTGTTGATTAGATTATGATATGACTTTGGAATGTGTTTTAGTAATTCAGAGGGATGAAGATTTGTGTCCCCGTATATTTTACGGTTCAACTGGTCTATAGATGATATATGTGAGATTAGAGGGTTATCGCTGGGTCTGTTTTTGGCTTTGTATATGTTAAGAACAGAGTCATCATTCAAGGAAGATCCACCTAGGCCATATACTGTTTCAGTAGGGAATGCCACTGTATCATCTGTGTCTCTGATTATACGTGCTGCCTCTCTAAGGGCTACCTCCGTATTTGGATCCAATATTGTGGGTAGCGAACCGTCCAAGAAAGCGTTCGGTGAAAACTTTATGGATTCTGGTTTAACTCGTAAAACTTTAGTATCAAATAATTTTTGGGTAGACATCTTCGTACTTAGGATTCTCCTTATAAACATAAGATTCTAGTTGGACAATTGAGTAATATTTTAAGTCTCTGTTTGTCTTCGAATTTCTCTTGATAAATGCAAAAAAAAAATTAGTAAATGTCCTTATATTAAACAATGGTTTTGGTTGGGGGATGTATTCTGAAATTATTTAGTGGGAACTCTTATTTGTTTACAATATCAAGTATATTACTCTTAAATGTTTGACATAAAATGGGGTGCGATGAGATCGCAATGAAGTCTGTTTCCGCAATCTTGGAACGTTTTTCGGTCTCTTTGTACGACGCCCAAATAAACCAAACCCAAATGACTTCAATAGATTGACAGCAAATAATCCAATAAACAAAAAAAAAAATTAATTGTCATTGCTGAGCTGAAGCAGACATACTGTGGTTAGACTTATATTCGTTCATTATTAAAGGTGTTAGGTATAGAGGTGAATGGTGTAGCTTAAGTTTTAATGTTAGGTAAGCAAAATATAATTGTTATCTTTCTCTTATATTTGTAAGT